>NW_027257843.1:0-18384 GCF_043159975.1 Macaca nemestrina
ACTGGCAGGAAATAATGGGTGGCCCATGTTACCTTTTGTGTCTTTTTTTTTCTTTGCCGAAAAGCCCTAATGCCAACGTCGCTGTCCTGCTATTGGAACCGCCCACCTCAGGCTCACTGGCCCTCCTGTTTCTGGGCTGCTGCAGTGTTGTGTTGGGGTAACTGTATTAACTTCGTTTGAATTTTCTTCCTGTTCTTTTGGAATAAGTGTTGATAGTTTGTGCTGCTTGTTCACCCCAGAGGCGAGGATGTCCTTTAGGCCTGGAGGAGCACAGCCCCTAGAGGGAGGTGCCGGGCCTCTACCTCTCATGTCATCCGCAGCCCTCTCCACACGTCTCCTCTTCACTCCTCGTGCCCACGGCTGGGGTCACGGGCCGCTCGCTCTGCTGTTTGAGATCCTCGGAAAAGATGTTTGCCCTGAAGAGAGATTGGGGGTGTGTGGCTGATTTTAAATAGGAGGAAATGATTGTAACAGAATGAGCAATGCCTAGCACTTAGTCTCAGGCTTGAGAAATTGTGTTTTAGAAGCAAGGTATCCCCAACTCCGGTTTCCTTCAAATTAAATCTTTTAAAGAGTCCACAAATATAAATAGTTAAAGCCTAAAACTATGCAACAGAGGGCCTAGAGCCCAAGCCACTGCCACCTCTGACTCCAAGACACCTCAAAAACTTGGCCCTCCTCCTCAGAGAACCCCCCTTCTGCTCCTCCTTCCACACTGCTCCCTCCACAGTGCTCCCTCCACACTCCTCCCTCCACACTCCTCTTCCGCCCCCTCCCCTTCTTCCTTCCCCTTCCCTTCTTCCTTCCTTCCTCTCCCCTTCTTCCTTCCTTCCTCCCCTTCTTCCTTCCTTCCTCTCCCCTTCTTCCTTCCTTCCTCTCCCCTTCTTCCTTCCTTCCTCTCCCCTTCTTCCTTCCTTCCTCCCCTTCTTCCTTCCTTCCTCCCTTTCCTCCTCCCTCCTCTACCTCCTCCCTCCTCTTCCCCCTCCCTCCTCTTCCCCCTCCCTCCTCTTCCCCCTCTTACCCCTCTTCCCCCTCTTACCCCTCTTCCCCCTCTTCCCCCTCTTCCCCCTCCCTGTCCTTGGGCAACCTCCATGGAACTCTGGTTCAAAGTCACTGGTCTGTGGGGCCGCCCATTTGATAGACGACCACGCTGGGGATCAGACACAAGTGACTGACTCAGACCAGCTCGCATGTCGTCTCCTGCCTCCCGTAACACCGGGTTGTCCCTAATGGAAGAGAATCAATGATGCTGCTTCACTGATCTCCAGGGAAAACAGGTTGATAACAGGTTATAAACATGGGAATGTTTTGGAAAAAGCGTCGTCCACTTGTCAGCTCCATCTCTCCTGCCCGGAAGATGTAGGGGAAACCTGCCTTCAGCCCACCCTCATCCCATAACAGGACAGAGGACAAAGGGGCAGAGACCCAGGTCCTGTCGGTGCCCTCAGGAAACCCCCCATTTCCTCCTCATGGTGGAAGTGGAAACCATCCCACTGGACTAGATTTTCCCGGGAAGCCCCTTCACCCCGAAAGCAAGGAATCTGGTTTGAGCACACACCATTCTCGGTGCCATGACTTTCTGCTGCTGAACCCTGCATACGTGGCCCATTGATCTTGCTAGTCCAGTGTTACTGGGTCCTGGGAGTTTCTGTGGGCTGATGGCAGGTGTTTACCATTGTGTTCAGAGGGGAGAACAGAACTTTATTTGTCGAAATCAGATGATAACCATTGCCATGTGATTCCTTGGGTTGGTTTGGGTGGGGGGTGCTCAATGCTTTTCCTGAGGGCTAAGTTCTAGTTTGAGACCGTCTCTCTTTGTCACCCAAGCTGGAGTGCAGTGGTGCGATCTTGGCTCACTGCAACCTCTGCCTCCTGGTTTCAAGCAGTTCTCCCTGCCTCAGCCTCCCAAGTAGCTGGGATTATAGGTGTGTGCCACCACGCTTGGCTAATTACAAAAATATTTAATATAGGCTGGGTTTTGCCATATTGGTCAGGCTGGTCTCGAACTCCTTGCCTCAAATGATCGGCCCACCTTGCCCTCCTAAAATACTGGGATTACAGGCTTCAGCCACTGTGCCCGGCCTGATCCTGACATCTTTTAAAGCTGCCTTCATGTACCAAAAGCCAGTCTATGTTTGAAAATCAGTCTTGAAGAGCCTAGGAGGAGAGGGATAAGCTTCAACTAGGTGAATAACTATGCATATGTTAAAAATATGGGCCAAAATCCTACCCCAAATGTTAACTCTTCTGCTTTGCGTATTATATCCATTTATAGTTATTTCAGCACTAAGATTTTTAAAGACTCTTGATAATTATGGAGAAATTACTATTAAAACTCAGCTGCATTTGTAACACTTCAAAGAACTAATTGGATGACATCATTTTTCCCAGAGGCATTTTGGATTGTTATATAATTAATGTTTATCTCTTTGCCAGAAATCTTTTTTTTTTCTTTTCCAGAACAGATACCTGAAAAGAAAATTTCCTTTGCATTAAGTGTTATTTCACTGTGTGACAATCAATTTTTGAACGTGAGAACAAGATCATCATGTATTTTTGGGATAAATCTTGCTTAATAGTGATAATGCTAAGTGTTAAAATTATGCAACAATTTGTTTCTTTGAAAATTACTATTTGCCTGCTCACCAGGTGGGAGCTGATGAGAACGTGGATGTAAAAATTAAATTGTATTTAGCTTGTATAAAAGAAGTTTTAAAAAAAAAAAGCTTTTTTTTTGTTTTGTTTTGTGCTACTACTGAAGTTGCTTCGTTGTGGAAATGAGGTTATTGCAGGCACCTAGAATTTTATCTCCTTGTACAATGGGAAGAAATTCTCCAACAAGCACAGGAATCTGACTTTCTGATATTGAGACTCCTAGGCATCAAGCCCCGTGGAAAGGTTGGTGATTTACGTGAGCGTTGGCGTTGATGTGGGCACCCTCCAAGCCGGACGCAGGGAGCAGGGAAGGGCAGAACAGGCCCCTCAGGAGCCATGAGAAAATCAAGTGTTGGCAGCAGTGGTGAGGGTTGATGTCAGGGGCCAGGAGGAGGTGGTGAAGGGAGCATGTGCCTCAAGGCAGCCCTGGAACCCGTGGTCCCTGCAGTGAGGTCTGATCTGCAGGGGATGTGGACGGCCATGTGGCGAGGCCCACGGACAGCCTGGACTTGGCTGCCTCAGAACTCTGGTGGACGTTGCAAACGGCCCCACAGGGTTGCAGTGCACATTCCTCGGACAGAGAGAAGACGCTTGTAACTGTTCTCGGCACGAAGCCAGCGCCCTGTGAACAGTGGCCACTGCTGTCGTGACTGAGTGCCGTGCAACTGGAGGCATTTGCTCTGCCCAGTTCACTTAATTGGGCCAGGAATGGGGTTGCCCTGCCTTCAACAAGCTTGACGCATTGAACGAGGACTCAGTAAAGTACTCTGTAAATATGCTCTCCTGGCTAGAGTGAGCAAAGCCCAGGGAGAGAGTGGTTCCTCAGTATTAGACAGGTGTTTGGCGGGGCCAGCTGTGTGGCTGCCAGAGCGAATGTGACCAGGAAGCCTCTGTTCCCCCGGAGGTGGCCAGCGTAACTGTTACACGTGCCGTAGGTAGAAAGTGGGCACTGCTGGGAAACTTGCTCATGCTGCTGTTTCCTGATTGGAAATTCAAGGTTTCTGAGCATCCTACATCGAATTTGTACATTGCTGAGACTGTACACCTTTCAACACTTGTTTTTTCCTGCTTTTCGGATCTATACAACCTGATATTTGGCCGTGGCTTCCAGAACAGGCTGGATGCAGAGTGAAGTCCTCTCCTCACTGTCAATCTTTGCAGATGTCTTTCTTGAGAGTCTCAATTAGGTTTTTACTTAACTAGACTTTTTAAATTGCCATGCACATAACTCTACCAGTTACAATCGTGAGCTAACATGGGATTTGGGTTTTACTTTGATGAATGTTTAACATTTGCATGCTGGATGTAGGGGTGGAGGTCATTTATCTGCTTTTCATTTCCTTCTTGGTTATACTTAGTGACTTTCAGGTACGGTGTGGAAAGCCTGGTACAGGGTGAATTGCAGGCTGCAGTGTGGTGCGGTGGACGAGAGGCGTGGGCTGCAGTGTGCACAGTGGATGAGAGTGAAGCTATTTCCATCCTGGAGGGAAACACACAGGAAACAATTTAAAAAACTGATCATCTAGCTTGAATGAGGTCCAACAAATTCAGTTTGCAAAGTTTAACTTCCAAGTTAACTTAGTAACTTTTCCCCTAAGTCATTAATTTAGTAGCTTATGTTTATTGCCTAAAGCATAATAGTCATAAATTCTAAAATGAAGGACTAAACATGTAATAATTTAGGCATACAGCACCTGAAGGGAAAACTGCCAGTATGCTAAAATATTGGATACAGATGCTCAAAAAATATAATGTAGCATTCTTACAATGCATGTGCTTTTAGCATGTAACTTGGTGAGTAGTTTTGAGCTATATTTGTAGGAATGTGTATCTTGAATACTTTAGGACACCACTGGAGATGTGTGCTTGAGAGGTATAAATACTGAATGTTCTTCTCCCTTCCTTTAAATGAAAAACATTAGCTCCCTTGATTTTTATTTTTATTTTTTGAAGTGGACTCTCACTCTTGTTGCCCAGGCTGGAGTGCAGTGACGCAGTCTCGGCCCACTGCAACTTCCGCCTCCAGGGTTGAAGTGATTCTCCTGCCTCAGCCTCCCCAGTAGTTGGGATTACAGGTACCCACCACCATGCCCCGCTAATTTTTGTATTTTTATTAGAGATGGGGTTTTGCCATAGTGTCCAGGCTGGTCTCAAACTCCTGACCTCAGGTGATCTGCCCACCTCGACCTCCCAAATTGCTGCGATTACAGGCGTGAGCCACTGCGCCTGGCCAGCTCCCTTCTATAATTTATACAGTTGTTTTTGCTTTTCGTTTTTTCGAGACGGTGTCTCACTCTGTCGCCCAAGCTGGAGTGCAGTGATGCAAATCTGGGCTGACTGCAGCCTTCACCTCCTGGGCTCAGGTGATCGTCCCACCTCAGCTTCCTGAGTTGCTGTGACTAGACACACGTCACCATGCCCAGCTTTATTATTATTATTACTGGTATTTTTAGTAGAGACAGGGTTTTGCCATGTTTTCCAGGCTGGTCTCGAGCTCCTGGGCTCAAGCAATCTCCTGGCCTCAACCTCCGAAACTGCTGGGATTACAGGCGTGAGCACCACATTTGGCCCATTTTTTTTTTTTCTTCCAGGATTAGGAGTCGACTTTCAGAAAATCCTTCAACCTTGCAAGCTTAATTTTCCATAAAAGTATTCCTCTAGGATAAAAACAAGACACAAAGAAGTACGTGTGGACTGCAGTTAAAAATTTTCAACACAACTTAGCTTAGGAAAGTTGACATTTACAAAGAGCAGGAGGCCCGTTCAGTGCCTTCTAGGCACTGGGAATGGCGGTCTGTGGGCGACCCTAACATGTGCGGCGTCCTGAGACGTGATCGTGGTGTTCACGCTTTTACCGAGGGCTTCCCGGGAGTACCAGAGGCTGTTCTTCTGCAGTCGGCCAGCCAGGCAGCAGCTGCTGGAGAAGGAACAAATAGCAAAAGACAGATGTACACGGTGTTATTGTGGCAGAGAGGTTAAAACCAGGGTCACTTTGTTCTCACAGTTTTAAAAAACTAATAATGAAGTCCTTAAATATGTTTAGGATTTCAAAGTAGTTGTGGGTGTGTCTGTGTCTCTAGCTCCCGTTCGGGTGCTTCCTGCGAAGAGAGCTCAGAGACGCCACCTTTCCTTGATGAGGTGACAGGGCCTGGAGAGGTGTGAACCCCGTGGTGGGGGGATGACTGACCTGGGGTGAGTCTGGGTCAGTGTGGGGATCCAACCCCACTCCACATTCCTGTAGGGAATCCATAGTTCTAAGTCTTTATGATAGGGGTAAAAATAACCTGGAAGAGGTGTTATTTTTTAAGAAGTAAGTGCCATGCTCTTTTTTCCTCATACTTTTCCGTGTTTAAGCAGCATTGAAGGATAAGGCACTAGTAGCATGTTGTTTTGAAAACAATGTTGTTGGTTATTTTACGTTGAATATGGTACTAAGGTTGCCTGGTAACAGAAGTTTTCCTTAAACAACATAGAACTCTGTTGAATCTGTTGCCCCATTGGCTGAGCCGTCTGAAATCAGTGCAGTAGCAGCTGAAGAGGCCTCTTCCCCTTGGAGGAAGCCGCTGGATTGGCAGGAGGCACCGCGCTTGACTGAGGGAGTGAGGCACCTTTGCAGGGACCCCACGTGGCCCCTGCAGCTCTCTCCTGCCCCCTGCTGGTTGGCCAAGCAGCCTTGCGACAGTGTGCTCAGTGTGAATGTTCACTGGGGCAGGCCAAGGCTTTTGTTCCAGAAACACTGACTTCAGAAATGGCCGGCTGTGTGTGTTGAGCATGGCAAGAAAGACTTACGTGTGTCTTAAACCTCTTGAACAAAGCAAGTTGATGTTTCAAATGCATCTCGAAGGCTAATGACTTTGCTATGGTCAATATTCAGGAGAAAAGAGGGTTTGATGAAACAGAAAGACAGGAGTGGCAAGGGACGTGCTTGTGCCCCGTATGACTAAGCGATGTCCTGGCCGTTCCACACCACGGCCTCTGAGCAGCCAGCCTGCAGATACTGGGTCAATTTAGATATCCCTGATCTCTGCAGAGGTTTGATCAGGTAGCCCAAGAGCAGATAAACACAAACGCTGACTGGAAACCCTGGCACACGGAGACACTGGAAACAGCAAGCTGCTATTAACATCATAGTAAGAGACAGTCGCCTGCTCTCAGGGGTGTCAGTTTCTTTTGCTTCTAGACGTTCATCCGCGTTACAATACAGTTTTGCTCAGTTTATCCCCATTACTCCACTGTCTTCGCTGTTAAAGTCTCAGCCAGCACTTAGCTCTGACACTGCAGGAGTTTCACTGTGCGGCTGACCAGGCCTACCTGGCTTGGCTGTAAAGCAGGTGAGATTTTCCGGAAGGCAGTGACGAGAACCCGAGGCAGGAAAGAGCATTGCTGGTCTACATAGGGCAGTGCACCTGCAGCAGAGCATGTACGTGCACGTTCAGGCTAAACAGGTGTAGGAGAGAAGAAAATCACCTACAATTAGTCACTTAAAATGCCACACACCCAACCCTTGAGACCCTAGCACATAGAGCAGTAGTGGTCTTGGAGATGGCAGGTGTGCTGAAGTCTGATTTTCTCACTTAGCTTTTCCAGCAGCGTTTTCCTCATCTCTAAGCTGGGGCTAACAACTGCCACGCGTAGATTTGTGCATGGAACCGTGCGTGTAAAGTGGGGTAGCCCCAAGGACCTAGGAAGGACTCGTGGTCAGTGTCGGTGGTCATGCGTGCTGTACGGGTCCCCCAGGAAGATGACTGCTACAGATAACTCCCTCCGTTCAATGTCACTGAATGTAAAAGGTGGGACATTGGCTTCTGATGTGTCTGGTTTGCTGTAGGCCACGCTGCACCCCGTGGTTCCTGAGCCCTGAGCTGAAGTACATCCTGCTGCATCGCCTGTGTCGCTTTTGCTGTGTCACTTAGAGCTCCTGCCCTGGGAAACTTCCTCGCGCCTGACGAGCACCACAGTTTGCAGCAAGACCTGTCCAAAGCGTGGACTGCGAGAGCCCCGCTGTGGTCCTCTCCTCTCCATGTTGGGAGCGACTTTGTGGGGTTTGTCGGCCCTTCTCTCAGGTGTCCTGTGTCTCATGGATCAGCCGACGAGCCCCGTCTGGAGGAGCACTCTGCAAAACGCTGCCGGCCACCCAGATCTCCTAGCGCAGAGTGAGGCCACATCTGCAGACTTGACCGCACAGAGTCCCGAGGCATTCGGCAAGAAGGGGAGTGGGATGTGTGTGAGATCCCACTGCGGAAGCCGGCTCTGCTCCGTACTCTGCGTGCGGGGTGCCTGATGTTCAGACCTGCTGTGTCTATCGGGGGCCATGGCGGGGTGGTGGGAGTGGGGGCAGGGAGCAGCGTGGATGGATCCAGGAAAGGACTTAGTTGAATCCCAGCTGCCCACATACCTGTTGCTGGTCTTGGACAAGGTCCCTAGTTTCTCTGGGCTTTCGGTTTGATTGTAAGACTAGGACGCCGCCCTAGTCTGAAGATGTCGGTGTGTGCGGGAATGCCTGGCGCAGTCACCATGGGTTTTCCTTCAGCCTCCTCCGTGCCCCTCCCTGGGTCAATCAGTATCCATGCGTGCCACAAGTAAATTACAGTCCCTCCGAAAACCAGTTGACCCGAGTTTTATGGTCGAGCATGGTGAGTGTCCTTGCCAGGAAATGCCACTAGATGTCTTGGGCCTGCTCCTCTACCTCCACAGCAATCCCCGGAACAGGCTGGTTCAGGACGTGGGAGGTGGGAGTCGGTGTTGTACCTAGGACAGGCTGAAGTCAAAGGCTCATTTGCTCTGTGAGGGGTGATCAGGATGACACATCAAGTGGAGTCCCATGGCTGACCCTGGAGGTGGACGGTCGGGTCGGATTGGCTGCCCTCCAGCACGTGTTTCGAGTGATGCCTTCCCTGGGTTACGCAGCCCTGATCTGTAGGGCACAACTTCCCAGCTCCAGCCAATCTGGTCTTGCCGTCTCCTTCCAAGAAGGTAGGTGCGGCGCAGTTGCCTTTAAGCGGCTCCTTCTGGACACCGCAGGGCAGCAGCAAGCAAGCATGAGCGACCTTTTTCTTACGTTGACCACAATACGCGGGGCCAGCTTTGCACGATCCCATTCAGCATCACACGTGTGCATCGGCCACTCACCTGTCCATCTGCCACAGACAGGCTTGGACAGGACCATTGAGTGGCCTTTACGGCAAAGAGCCTAAAGGGCTCACAGGAAACCTGGACCCAGCGCAATGGTAACAGCGCAGCAATACCTGTCATTGATCAAGGGGTATTCTGGGCCCGACATGGTGTTAAGTGATCCAGTTCGGTTAGCACTCTTAGAATTAACCCCCTTTTGCCTATCAGGAAATCGAAGACGGAGGGCATTAACGCCAGGGAGCAGGGAGTAAGGGGACACACAGAGGGGCTGAGGGGCTGGGCATTCTGAGCCCACGGATCTGCCCACAGGCCCCGGCTGCACGGGCACCAGGGCTGCTGCTCTGGAGGGGATGAGGAGCTCTGGGGAAAAGATGGAGCCTGACGTGGGTAAGATTTGGATATTTTCAGAAGAGATTTTCAGCCTGGAATGAGGGTGTAAGTGACTGAATCGGAGTGATGAGCCAGATAGCCCGGCTGCGGGAGCTCCCCTGTGGGGTGAGGGAGGAAGGCCTTGGGGGCGTGTGGCTGAGCAGAGGCGCTGGGTCGCCAGGAGCCGCCGCGGGTTTGGAAAGGGGGAGAAACGCAGCGCCCTGCACTGCAAGGGCACCGAGACGTGGTTGTGGTTCTTCCTGACCGTGACAGGCACAAATGGTGCTGATGGTGGAATGCACGGAGTTTGCCTTCAGAGAACTCCTGCTGTCTTTTAAAACCTGGGCCTCTCATTTAAACTTGGTGGCCTCAGGTGAATGGTCAGAAACAGTTTCTGATGAGGTTGCAGAGACTGTGCATGGCCTCTGATTGTGCACATCCTGTGATTGTGTATAGTCTCTGATTGTGGCCTCTGGCCTCTTTGTGGCCTCTGATTGTGTGGGTCTCTGTGTGTGGTCTCTGATTGTGTGTGGTCTCTGATTGTGCTCAGTCTCGGATTGTGCGCGGCCTCTGATTGTGTGCGGCCTCTGTGGGTTGTGTGAGTTTCCCGGGATTAAGTAGATGAGCCTCGTGCTGGAGCAGGTGTGCCTTGTGTTGGGCATGTGGATAAAGAAGTTTAACCCATCCCCTCTTTGAGAATGGCAGGGCAGTAACAAAGGCGGTTGATTTATACATGGCCATCCTCGTGAGGTGAGGACCTGAAAGGTTTACTGCTTTCCCGGAAAGCTGCTCTGGGCGTCACCATCACTGATCATGGACAGCAGCTCAGAAGCCCCCTTAAGGTGCAGGGAGGGACCGGCGCTGGTCCTGTCTGTGCCCAGGCTGCTGGTCACCCTGACGGCCAGGCGATGGCTGCCTGTGCACGAAGCTGGGGTTAGAGTGAATTTGGGCAGTGTCGGCTTTGATTTAGGTCAAGAGTGATCAGTCTTCCTAAAATACTAGCCATGAAAGCTTTCATAGATTGTAGTTCTTTGGGAGATTTATATGTGGTTTTTAAAGCACAGGGCCCATGGCCAGTGTTGAATTACATTTTGTTCAGTGTAACTGACAGGACACTGGACCTGAGTCTCAGGCCTGCCACAGGGTTCAGGGAGCTTCAGAGAGGGAGATGTTTGTGCTCAAGTTTTCGCAGATGGGATGGGACATGGGCATGGGGCTGGAATGCTCTCAACTTCAATCTTCAGTCATCGGTATCACCTGTGCACACGCATATCGTTTTCAAAGATGGACAAGCTTTTGGGAAATATCTGAAGACTTTTCCAGTTTTGAAAGAAGCCGGGATGACACTGGAAACGTCAGGTGTCTTGGCTGCTGATCAGGTCCATCACCACGCACATGGTCCCTAACCTGGCCCACCTCTGATCATGCACAGCGGGTGACGAGGTCCATAACCTCACACTTCTGTGCACAGCAGGTGACCAGGTCCCTAACCTCAAAAGCTTCTGATTGGGTGCAGCTGGTGACCAGGTCTGTAACTTCGCATGGCTCTGATTGTGCAGAGCTGGTGACCAGGTCACTAACCACCCACACCTCTATTCATACCCAGCGGGTGACCGGGTCCATCACCTCACACCTCTGATTGTGCATAGCAGGTGACCAGGTCTGGAACCTTGCACACCTCTGATCGTGCACAACGGGCGACTAGGTCCATGACCTCACGCCTCTCTGCACAGTGGGTGACCAGGTCCGTAACCTCACACCTCTGATCGTGCACAGCTGGTGGGCGCAGGACCCACTTCAGTGAGGGGCTGACTTCCCAGGTGTGAAGGGGGAATGTTGTGTGGCTCGCTAAGCCCCTCCATGCTTTGGGGGCTCCAGGCTGTGGCCGGCAAGTAGGAGGTGGTCCCAGGAGGCTGCTGTGTGTTGGGGATGGGAGGCAGCTGCAGGGTGGAAGTAGGATGATGTTGTAGGGGGCCACTGTGGGGGGGTGGGACGGGAGGCAGCTGCAAGTTTGGAAGTAGGATGTTGTCCCAGGAGGCTGCTGTGTGTGGGGGAGGGAGGAGGCAACTGCAGGGTGGTGTGGTGGTCCCCGTGCCACTGATTTCAGGTTAAAATAGAATGTGGACCTCTTTTTACCATAGTTTTTAATTACTCCGCTAGTTTGTGTTGCTGTCTCTTGCTATGAAGTCCACAGTCTGATGTCTCTGTGGTCCCCATGTTTCCCTTCTGCTTGTGTTACCCGATCCTGTGGGTCAGCTGTGAGGAAACCACTCTCCACGCCTCATCTGGAGTGGTCTCGAGCTGGGTGTGCTGGTCTCCTTGTGGGCTAAAGTGTTCTTCTGTTACTGTTTTCTCTGTTTTTTGACCAAATTTAGCAGACTTGTGTATGATGCAAACACTTTAAAAAATGTCTTTTGCCTTTATGAAAAAAACACTTGCATTGCTTTAAAATGAACCTTTCCTGTGTCTCCATCCTTCCTCACAGATTGCTCTGTGTTAGAAACTCGGTGGTGTGTGCGCTTCATGGCCTCATTCCATCAAGCACTGTAACCTCTGATTGCAAAAGTGACTACACTCAAGGCAAAAAACTTCGCAAATGTTGGAAATAATGAACAAAAACAATATATTGTTCTCTTGTCACCCTGAAATGGCTACTCTTAAT
The DNA here is from genome assembly GCF_043159975.1 of Macaca nemestrina. Classification (NCBI taxonomy): domain Eukaryota; kingdom Metazoa; phylum Chordata; class Mammalia; order Primates; family Cercopithecidae; genus Macaca; species Macaca nemestrina. The sequence continues at coordinate 11,819 of NW_027257843.1, forward strand.
ATTTTGATGTACTTCTTTGAATTCTTTTTAAGTAAAGTTGCTTCTAACACAAGCACTTTGATTATATTGATCAAATTATATTCAGGAAATAAGGAGAAAGTAAAAAGAATATCCAGTTTGGGGCAAAAAGGAAGACGACATAGAAAGAGGCTGTAAAACTCCCTGCAACTTGAAAAGCTGGGTTGTGGTGGATGTGGTTTTGTTTTTACTGTGAGAGACCACAGGATTCTTCTTGGCACTGAAGGGCAATAAGATAATACCCTGTGTGTGTGCTGGTGGCTGTATAAACCGAGCCGCATGTCCTCTTTCGAAGCAGAGAAAGCATGAGGTTTGAGGTAGTGGTTTGGTAACTTTTGGAAAGTCTGTTTGTAGGACTGCACTGCAGAGATTAGGTCAGTCTGAATTAGAATCGAATGATCTGTTCAGGCCTTGGGAGCTTTCTACACCGGGTGTACGCCTGTTCTGGATGTGGTGTAGAAGGAACAGGACTGGGAGGGTTTCTTGCTTCCCAGTCATAGAAATGCCTGCAATTATCACTGTTTGTTGTTTCTCGGGAAGCTATTTTGGGAAGGAAGTGTACGTTCCAAGGCTGCTGGTTGGCCTTTCATCACCCTGGGGGTCTTGGTGTGGGTCACGGGAGCTGTGACTGCTCACGCGTGCAGCTCTGTCTCTCTCGCTGCCGCGCCGGTAGACAGCTGGTCACCAACACAGTGTGTGTCCCAGTGGCCTTTGAGAAGAATTCTCTACATCATTTTTATACAAGGTCCTTTTTCCTTTCAATGTCAACATCGTGCCTTCTAGCCAAGCGATATGTTCTTGCAGAAACAGGAAGTGTGGCCCAAGTGAGAAATGAGGGAATTGATCCATAACTGCTATCAGTTTTTATAGAGTTGAGACATTGTAATTTATACACAAACATGTTAAATCTGTAGAAGTGAGTCACGGTGCCAGACCCTCACAAATGCCGAATGTCTACGTGGGACCTCTCTTCTATCGGGTCCACATCACAAGAAGAAAAGTCGCTCAAATGCAGGACGGAGTGGACGTGAATCTCCGAAAACTCCATGAATCAGAGTGACTGCTTTCCCAATTGCTGGTCTCCCCATTTGAGGTTGTGAGATTCCCGTTCTGAAGCTCCTTCAATTTCCCAGCATCCATTTCACTCCTTCATGGAGATAACAGACTCACACTGATACCTTGTTCTCAGATTTTCTAATTAGAAAAAGCACATATTTCACAAGAATTGTCCAACTAACTCACTCCTTAGCCTGGGGTAAGCCACATACCTCTTTTCTCTTTAAAATACTCACCTTTCAGAACTCTTGGTAAATAAGAATAGGAAGGTACCATGACTTTGGCCACAAGCAGTATTATGTATAATGTGCAAGTGAGTGCCTTGAGAGCCATGGTTGCTAAAAACAAATTTTCTCAGAAGAGAAAAATGTAAGCAGTTCTTTACATGATCGTTAATTTTGTTTTGCCTAAATAACATCTTGTCGTTGTACAGGGATACAGGACGTTGCTGAGTATTGACCGGGGCGAGTGGGTCCTGCTGCCCCACTGTGGGATCCTGAATATCGACAGGGGTGAGTGGGTCCTGCTGCCCCACTGTGTGTGACAAGCCCTTTGTTTCTGGCCGGGAAATGTCCTGGCTCTTTCAGTGCATTGGGGTGGTGCTGGCCCCCTTTGTTAGTTTGCATGTGAGGCAAAATCTCACGCCTTTCACTCTTGTTGACATACAGATGCCAAAGCTTTGAACAAATTCTTACTAAATCAAACCCAGAAATATGTAAAAGGGATAAGAATACCATGAACACTTAGAGTTTGTTCTCATGATCTGTAGTTTTGCATTGCACATTTGGCTCATCATTCAAAAATCAATGTAATTCACCACATTAACAAAAAATAAAGCAGAAAACCCATTTTATCCTCCCGGTAGACACTGGAAAACATCTGTTGAAATTTAATAGTCCTTATACGAATTTCATATCACATCAGGAACAGAAGGGAACTTTCTCCATTTGATAAACGCCACTCCTGAAAAACAAGAGCTGACCCCCCTCCTCGGTGGTGGCAGCCGGGGAGCTCTGCCCACAGTCAGGGGTGTCGGGAGCATGGCCATTCTCCGTGCTTCAGGTTCGCATGGTGCACACTGGGGCCCTCGTCCGTGAAGTTAGTTAGGAGAACTAAAAGGCATAAAGACTTGGAAGCAGGGGGAGATGCTTGATGTACAGAAGACACAGGGCCTTATTTAGAACATTTTAGGAAATGTACAAACAACCAGAAATGGTGTGAATTTTGCAAGCATGCAAGATGGACTCTTCGCAACAGATGTATACAGATGCCCAGTGGCCCATGAGAGGTGCTCACCAGGGAGTCATTGGGTAGGTACAACTTAAACCCACGAGGTTCCCCTTCACAAGAGTGGAGAAGGGAGGACAGTAGCAGGTGCTGGTGAAGATATGACAGACTGGATCTCAGACTGATGGAGACTTAAAATGGCACAGCCACTTCAGCAAATGTGGCAGTTTCTTTAAAATGTGTACACTTACCATATGGCCCAGCAGGTATGCTGTAGACGTTCACCAAGGAGAGCAGAAAATGTGTGTCCTTGTAAAAGAATGCACATTATCTCCAGAGTAAATTGTCATAGCCAAGAACTGGAAACAACATAAATCTCTCTCATCTGGAGAAACATGAGCAAATTCTGATATATTCATACATTGTCCTAGTTCCCAGCAGGAAAAACGTACAAAATGCTGAAACCAAAACAGACAACGGGGATGAGTTCCAGGAGCCTTGAACTGAGCAGAGAGTGAACACCACGCCGTGGAGTCCATGTGACAACGGAGAATCTATGCGAGTCTCGGGTGACGGAAGAGCGCCAAGAACACTCCTCGAGAATGAACAGTGGCTGTCTCTTGAGGGCTGGGATTGACTGGGAGGGGACTTGTGGGAACTTTGATGCAAAAGATTTGATTAGGGTAATAGATTTCCATTTATCGAAATGCGCCAAGTGTACTCAAGATCTGAACATTTCACTGTGTATACTTTGTACTCCCTACCTTCCAAAAAAACAATGAAAAAATAATTACAAATGAGCACTGAACTCGATAGATTTTTCACCGTGGTATTAGATAGCAATTCTGAAAGCATTTCTGTATCTCCAGACTTAAGCAAATAAGCTTAATAAATCAGTGAATATATTGAGTGCTGCAGGTGCCAGGTTTCTTTCTTGGTAAGAGGTAGAAATAAGAAAAGGCCAAAGCCTGGAATGGATCACGTGGGATTAGGTTGCAGCAGGAGGTACAAGTATCAGCTGGTGGCTCCCGACAGATGTAGACAGGGATAGAAGTGCCTGTGGATGGGTGTGGGTGCACATGCGTGTACATGCGTGTGTGTGTTCTACTTGCCGGCAATGCCCAGCAGCACCCGGTGCCCACTCTTAGCTTCCAAACTCCGTTCTTCACTAGAAGGAGCCCTGGTCTAAGGGCTGGGGAATCCGGTGTCAAATCTGGGACCAGTTGAGCAACAGAACAAACCATTGTAACTATGAATCATAACCCATGAAGCCAGACTCCGTGAGTATATATGGACATATGTAAATGAATGCTGAAAGATAAAATTATTTTTCAGTGAATATGGAAGATCTAATGATTTAGAAGGAATGACAGGAAATCAGTGGATGCTAAAACTAGTAGTGGAGAATTCATGGAAAACAGAATATGCACATAGTGTCAGGGTGTCTCCTCCCAAATCTTAATTTCAACGCGAGAAGTAGCATCTTTGCTTTGGAGGCACTTAAGCACCACCTTCACTGAGTTGCCGATGTTAACATTGTCACGTAAGACAGACTTCTGCGGTGTCCCTGCTAAAATGCATACTCCTGAGTCTAGTCCGGAAGATACCAAAATAAAGGACAAGCTGTGAAATAACTGACCTGTATTCTTTAACATTTCCAATTTCAGGAAACACAAAACCTGAGAAACTTGGATGCTGGACGGGTAAAAATCACATGACAAATCAATTCATCATCCTGGATTGGATCGTAGAAGAAGACAAAGTAAGAAAATTATGGAGACAGTTGACAGCATTTGAAAGTGAACTTTGTATATGACAGTTAAATTTCCGGATCTTGAGGAAAGTGAATGTGAGAGCATATCCTTGTGTTTAGGAAATACATTGAAACATTTAGGTATGGAAGGATATAGTATCTGATATTTATTTTCATTTGACTTAGAAAATTCATGGGGGAGGGGGGAAAGCAGTGATGTAAGATAGGAGCAGTTGGGCCTAAGTTGAGCCTGGTAAGTTATGTGGAAATTCACTACGCTGGTCTTGCAGATTTTCTGTGTCTTTGAAATTACATCCAAAAAGTTTAAAACGGAGAATATGCAAAACAAAAAGCGATTTGTGCAAGTGAGTGGACTGTCACCTCATTGATCCCTTCAGTTTTCGGCCATGAGCCAAGTCAGTCACATAATGGTTTTTGACCTGGGAATTAGAAATAGTGGCCAGATGACCAGGCTCTTTATCTAGTTAGGGAGAGAAGTGTGCACAAAGGCTGACAAGACCAAGCAGTGCGATGAGCTGCTTGTGGGCGTGATGCTGAGGGTCTGGGTCCTGTCTCAGGTGGCAGCTTGGGGGTTTTAAGCCAGAAAGCCACGTCTGATTCTCTTTCAGTGGGATCATTCTCGCAGCTTCAGAGAAAACTGCCCCAACTCGTCTTCACTCACGCTGGCCATTTTTGGTGGTGGTGGTTTTATTCTGCTAACACCGTTCTCACTGACAGTTTAGGGCCTTTGAGCGGATTTTTGCCTGTGTCTCGAAGATTCTCGTCTTGACAGCCGGTATGTTTCATTCCTGTTGTTCTGATTCTGTGTTAAGAGGGTTCTTCCCTGGCTTCACAGTTTGGAGTTGCTGCTGCATCTGTCTCTGCTTTAATTCTCTAGCCCATCTATCACTTGTCTCATCCCTTAAGAAGTGGCCTGCGTGAGATGCCATGAGACTGTCTGCCTTATCACCACTGCGACCCCAACCCGTAGGGACTTACAGAGAAGGCATTCAGTGAATGTGTGGAATTAATGTAATGGGTTACTAGCCACAAAATGTCTTAATGGTTGTTTTAGTCCATTTCCATGCTGCTGATAAAGACATACCCGAAACTGGGAAGAAAAAGATTTAGTTGGCGTTGCGGTTCCGCATGGCTGGGGAGGCCTGAGAATCATGGTGGGAGGCGAAAGGCACTTCTTACATGTCAGCAGCAAGAGAAAACGAGGTAGAAGCAAAAGCGGAAACCCCGATAAGCCATCAGATCTCATGAGACTTATTCACTATCACGAGAATAGCACAGGAAAGACGGGACCCAGTGATTCAGTTACCTCTCCCTAAGTCCCTCCCACGACACATGGGGATTCTGGGATGTAGAATTCAAGTTGAGATTTGGGTGGGGACACAGCCAAACCATATCCATAGCCAACACAGTCCTGGCCCATGGCCGGTGTTGAGCTGAGCTGCGACCGGGGCTGTGTGAGTTGGGGTGCGAGGCGTGCACACGCCTCTCAACGGTACAGTGAAAGGATTTGGAGGCTCAAACGTGTGACCTACAAAGAATCTCCAAAGATCAAGGTGCATTCACCCTAAAAAGAAAAATCTCAGTGCAGTTTACACCCAGTGTTTGCTTGCGGATATGGATTCTACAGTAACAAAATGAATAATTAAAAGTCTGTGAATAAATTTTAATGTCTTTATGGAACTGTAAACACTGATTTTCTTTCCTCACCCACCCATCTGTTGGTGAGTTTCAGAAGGTGGATGAACCGTGCTGCGGGGACAGAGAGGAGGGTGCAGCTTGGCCTCTGGGACCTAAGCTGAGAACTGAGTGACTGAGCTCTCTCCATTTCAGACGTCCACACGGAAGCTGTCCAGGCGGCTCTGGCCAGACACAAAGAGCAGAAGATGGCGGTGCCTATGCCTTCCAAACGCAGGTCCCTGGTCGTGTAGACCTCCATGGACGCCTACACCCCTCCAGGTAAGGGACACGCTCCCCGACGCTGCCTCCTGAACATGCTGGGCGCCTCAGAATTGACCGCTAGCCCAGAAGTTGGGTTTTTGCCTTCAAAATCATGGTGCAGAAATGCAGATTTTGTGAACCAGAAGTCCGAAAACAGTGCATGAAAAGTAACACTATGTATCTGGATAAATACACATTTTTAACTTTTCATCAAGATTGATACATATGATACATACCAGTAAAATCTCACACAGTTTTATTCATTTAATTCCTTGTAGGGAAAAGGGAAGAGTTTGTAACCCTATGGGTGGAATTGGACTTTTCTTCTGATTAGGCTGTTGCATGCATATTCTCAAATCTTCAGATAAGTGTGCTACATTGTTGGATTGTTTTAGAACAAGCGAATTGGACAGTTTAGGCAGCTACCCGAATCAGGTCATAAACTTTGCCTGCAAGGTGCCAGCTAGTATTTTAGTTCCTGCAGGCCATAAGGTCTCTCACAACCACTCAACTCTGCCCTCTGCCATGGGCGATAGCAAATGCGTATGGCTGT
>NW_027257845.1:0-17836 GCF_043159975.1 Macaca nemestrina
GGGTGGGCACTCTGAGACAGCAGGCAAGAGGAGCCCCATGGACCGGGGGTCTGAAGAGGAAGGGTGGCCCTTAAGGAAGTGGGACGAGGACTGGGGAAAGGAGAGAAAAGTGCTTCTTGCAGAGGTGGGCTGATTGGGAAGACCTTTGTCTCAGCATCCAGGGCTGCTGGGATCCCTCCTGGGGCTTTCCAGATGCACTGGCTGGTGATCAGTGAACTTGCTGTGTCTCCATGTCCTCCCTTCAGCTCAGTTTCTCTCGGTCTCGGTCTCTCTCTGTCTCTCTGACTTTGTCTCTGTCTTTGTCTCTATATCTCTCTGTTTTTCTCTATGTCTGTCTCTCTCTTTCTGTCCCTGTCTCTCCCTGTCTGTCTCTCTGTATGTCTCTCTCATTGTGTCTCTCTCTGTCTCCATCTTGCTCTCACACACACCCTGCCCACCAGCACAAGCTTATGAAAGCCGCAGGGTACACATCCTGGGAGGTGACCCAGGCTGCCCACACACTGGCCACACTCTCGCCTCCCTGGAGCCTTCTGCCAGGCTCCCACTCCCAACCCCAGGCTGCATGTGTCCTGATCTCTTAGGGACAGGCTATTTGGACAGCTCCTGGCACAAGACACAGAGACAGTGAAGTGATTCCCAGAGATGGCGGGGGATGCCCCAGTGTGTGAGACAAGCCTCGGGGTTCCCCATCTGCAAGGAAGGCACCCCAAGCCCCAAACACATGATCCTCTCCTTTCCACAGTGAACCTGAAGCTGGACCTGGACACCACGAGCCCCAAGCTCAGCCTGTCTGAGGATGGGAGAAGCGTGTGGCGGCTGCTGTTCTCGTGGGACCTGCCCCCCAGCCCTGGGTGGTTCTAGCAGGAGCACTGCGTCCTGGGCCAGGAGCGCTTCTTGACTGGGAGGTATCACTGGGAGGTGGAGGTGGGCAACAGGAAGGCCTGGATGCTGGGTGTGTGTGTAGAAGGCTTGGATCGAAAAGGCAGGATTCCCAAGGCCCCACAGCATGGAGCCTGGGCGCTGGAGCTGTACCAGAAGCGCTGCCAGGCCCTGTCCTACCCCAGGACGCACCTCCAGCTCACCCAGCCCCTCCAGTGGGTGGCCATCACCCTGGACTGCAATGCCAGCAGGGTCTCCTTCCACAGGGGGACTGATGGCTCCCTGCTCTACACATTCTCTGGACTCTCCCCTGGGCCCCTGTGGCCATTCCTCTGCCTCTGGACCCATGACCCCTGTCCCCTGACTATCTGCCCAGTGGCCGGAGAGACCCAGGAAGGTACCGCCACCCCTGGAGGCCTCCAGCTTTCCCCAGGAAACTCCAGTGGGAGAGACAGCAGCATCCTTCTCGATAGACAAGAATGCTCTCCAGGCAAGGTTCACATTCTCACCCAGCCCTGTCCAGCTCCAGGAGGAACATCTAGCCCCTGAATCCCAATAGGACTGTGTCTAAGGATGTAGCTCGGGGCCGTGATCCCCCATCCAAGCTCCATGCTTCTCCTGTAAAATGATGACAATATGGTAAGCACTGAATTGTGCCCCTTTCATAAGTTGAAGTCCTAATCCCCAGGACCTCAAAATGTGGCTGTGTTTGGAGATAATGCCTTTAAAGAGGGATGTTAGGTCAAATGAGGTCACTATGTGGGTCCTAATCCCATAGGATGGGATTCCTAAGAAAGGAGATGAAGACACAGGCACAGGGGGATGGCCCTGAGAGGTTCCAGGGAGAAGCCCAGGAGAGAGGCTCAGGAGGAACCAGCCCTGCCAGCCGACACCTTGGCCTCAGCCACCAGCCTCCAGGACTAGGAGACAATCAATATCTGCCTTTAAGCCACGGCCTGCAGTCCCCTGTTATGGAGGCCCAGGCAGATTAATAATAAACAACAGTCAGTATACCCCTGGGCTCCTCTGTGACAGGTAGAACTCAGGGGCACGTGCAGAACCAGCAGCCCAGTGCCTGACATGTACTGCTCCATAAACAGCAGTCCTCCACCTGCTCCTCTTCCTGTTCCTCCTCCTCCTCCTTTCTCTTCCCTCTGCTCTCCTTCCTCTTTCTCTCCCTCCTCCTTCTTCCTCCTCCCCCTCCACCCTCCTCCTCCCTCTCTTCCTCTTCCTCCTTCCTCCTCCTTCATCCTTCTCCCTTTCCTCCTCCTCCTCCTCCCTCCGTCTACCTCCTCCTCCCCAACTTCCTTTCCCTCCCCTTCCTCTTCTTCCTCCACCCCTCCCACTTCCTCATCCCCTTGACAATCCTCCCAGACATCTGGTCTACCTGGGATTTCCCTCTTCCTCCCTCACCATGATGGGTTATCATAGGGCCATGCAAAGGCCCAGCCAAAGATCCCAGGCCTCCTCGACTTGCCTTGGCATCAGTCAGGATCAAGTCTGAGCAGAAGTCACACTAGCAGTTAGAGAATGGGACAGAAGGAAGCGTTCTCCAGACATCAGAGAACCGAGATGACAAGGACACTGTACATTGTGGTGCTAGCACTCAGCTCCTGAAGCAGCAACCACCCAATGACTGGGGCAGCAGGCAGCTCAGGAGAGGAGCCCTCGGAGGCAAGGGGGCCCCAGTGTGGCTGGGAAAATGCAATCTGGACACATGCCATGAGGCTGGACAACCCCAAGCAGGACAAGGATGGACTGATCCCGACCTTAACTCATCCTCTGGCTGCCCATTGCAGGGTCAAATAGGGAGCCACTGATGGCAGCCTTGCAGGCCCTGTCTCCACCCAGATGGGGAGCACATGGGAGCTCCCTGAGGCTGCCGCAGCAAAGTACAGCACACTTCGGGGGTTTAAAACAATGTGAATTTCCTGTGGTCCCAGCTACTCAGGAGGCTAGGGCAGGAGGATGGTTTGTGCCCAGGAGTTTGAGGCTGCAGTGATCTATGATAATGCCACCACACTCCAGCCTGGTCAACACAGCAACTCTGTCTCTAATTTAAAAAACAAAACAAAGACTACTACAAGAATATATTCTTTCCCAATTCTGGGGACCTGGTCTGAAATCAAAATGTGACAGGGTTGGTTTCTTCCTGGACCCTCTGAGGAAGGCTCTGTCCCAGCTCCTGGGGGCTGCTGGCCACCTTGGCTTGTAGAAGCACCACTCCAATCCCTGTCTCTGTCATGTGCAGCTGTCTTCTCTCCATGTGTCTGTGTCTCAGATCTCCCTACCTTTTTCCCATGAGGACATGTAGTCATTGACCTTAGGGCTCACCCTAAGCCAGATGATCTCATCCTGAGATCCATATTTTAATTATACCTGCAGAGACACTTTTTCCAAATATGGTCCCCATCACAGATACCAGGCACTATGACTTGGACGTACCTTTTCAGAGGCCCCATTCAACCCACTGCAGTGGGTGTGGCACTGAGCTATGAGGGCTCAATGACCCGCATGCCTCCCAGAAAAGAATTGAGTCCACAAGGACCCTGTGGTGATCTGTCAACGTTTGGGAGAGATAAGTGCCTCATACAAAGTTGAAGTCCATTTTATAAAAGTACTCTGGATTCCCAGTGTTCTGAAAGTTCACCGTCAGAAACACTAACGTGGTTAGTGGGTTGGCCAGAAATCGCCATGTAAGAAGGTGGCCTAAGAGCTGGGCTCTGGAGAAAGAGTAGGATTTGTGTGGATGGAAATAGGATAGGATAGAAAGCCTTTGCCCTCCCTCATCTCCCTCACTGGCAACTCCAAATCATCACTAAGCTCTTCAGATAGCTTCCTTCAACATTAGGCTGACATGTTTGTAAAAAAAAAAAAAAAGTTTATTTCTCTTTCTTATTTATTAAGGTAATATTTACATATAATGAGGTGTGCCCATTTTAAGTGTGCAGTTTGATGAGTTTTGATCCTTGTATATAATCATAACACCACCTGCAAGAGATTAGCACTTCCTCCCTAAAAGTTCCCTCCAATCTGTTAGTATCAGATCCACTCTCCCCAGCCCCTATCCCAAGCAATCACTGATCTGCCCTCTACAGTTTTTGGTTCTGTTTCATTTCTATTCATTCTTGGTCTTTCTTTGGGATAACAAGTCCATTGAAATCCAGTAGCCTTCCTGGCATAGCTGGGCCCATAACCATCGTCTTACTCCTGGTTCTTTCTTGGGTGTGTCTGCATTATATATCATCCCTCTTCGCCTGTTATATGGAATTTCAAATAAATGAAATCATACAGTGCATTTTCCTGTGTGTTTGACTTCTGTCTCTTGGCATGGCACATTTGAGGTTCATCCACATCACTGCCTGTAATCATAATTTGTTGCATTTTGCTGTTCAGTAGTATTTCGTGTGCAATGTATTTACTCACCAACTCCTGGACACCTGGGATGCTTGCGGTTCTTGGCTGTCATGAGTGATGCTGCTGCAGTGGCCCAGAAATGATACCCCAAAAGGAAGACCTCAGAAGCATCAGTTTCTCCCTCACCTTCTCCTGCCCTCCTGTCTCCCATTCTCCCCTGAGGCTGGCCATAGAAACCAAAATCCCTCTTCCCTAAGTTGAGTCATAGAAACTAGAAACCCCTGTCCCCAAAGCCAGCCACAAAGCCTGAAAATATGACTTTAAATTTCTCCCCACCTCTCTGTGTAAAAACTGGCCACCAAGAAATTATCTGGCCAGGCATGGTGGCTCACACCTATAATCCTAACTCTTTGGAAGGCCAAGGTGGGAAGATCACTTGAGCCCAGGAATTTGAGACCAGCCTGGGCAGTATAGCAAGACCCTGTCTCTACAAAAAAAAAAATGAAAAATAAAAAAAAAGAAAGCCTTTGACCTACCTTTTTTTCACTGTAGGTTCCCATTCCAGCGAGGGTCCTGCCCCATGCCCAGAAGGAAAGGGCACTGCTCAGAAGACCAAGAGGAATCTAAACAGACAGCCTAGCAGGGTGTCTCCACTCAAGCTGTTCTCACTAGATCCAAACTTATTTGCCCAATCCTATTTTCGCACAGCTGTCCATACTTTGTGGAACCTAAGCATTACAACAGACAGTTGTCTGGGTGCGGTGGCTCACACCTGTCATCCCAACACTTTGGGAGGCCAAGGCAGGTGGATCACCTAAGGTTGGAAGTTCAACACCAGCCTGGGCAACATGGTGAAGCCCCGTCTCTAGTAAAAATATGAAAATTAGCTGGGCGTGGTGGGGGGGTGCCTCTAATCCCAGCTACTCAGGAGGCTGAGGCAGGAGAATCGCTTGAACCTGGGAGGCAAAGATTGCAGTGAGCCAAGATTGTGCCACTGCACTCCAACCTGGGCAACTAGAGCAAGACTCTGTCTCAAAACAAAAACAAAAACAAAAAAAACAACAAGCAGCTTCCTCTGGATCTTTGGGTCTTCATTCTGAAGGCTCCCCTGTCTACATGTTCAGTAAATGTATCTACCTTTCCTTCTCTCTGTCTGTCTTTTGCAAGCTGATTTTTCAGCAAATTCAGAGAGCCCAAGGGAAAGCTCTCCCTTGCCCCCCACCCTGCTGTGAACATTCACCAACATATTTGTGTGTATATTTACGCTTTCCTTTCTCTTTGATGAATACCTATGGGCAAGTACATGTTTAACTTGATAAGAAACAGCCACTCAGTTTTCCAGAGGGGCTGAACTGTTGTGCAATTTCACCAGCAGATATTGCACCACATCCTCACCCACACTGGATGTCACCACGATGGCACTGGTGTCTTCTTTAATTTCAGCCATTATAGTGTGTGTCTGTGTGTGTGCGTGCACATGCACACATGTATTGGTATTGTATTTTGGTTTCACTTTGCATTTCTCTGGTGACAAGTGAGAGTATTCATGTGCTTATTAGCCATTCGCATATCTTCTTTATAGGACTGGAGTATCTGTTCCAGTCCTTTGCCTATTTTTTTGTTTTTTGTGTTTTGGTTTTTGTTTTTTTCCTAGAGACAGAGTCTCACTCTGTTGCCCGGGCTGGAGCACAGTGGCAGGATCACAGCTCACTGCATCCTCAACCTCCTGGGTTCAAGTGATCCTCCCACCTCAGCCCACCCACAAGAAGCTGGCACTAGAGGCACCACTCCTGGCTATTATTTTTTAAGAGATGGGGTCTTGCTATATTGCCCAAGCTGGTCTTAAACTGGGCTCAGGCAATCCTCCCACCTCAGCCTCCCGAGTAGGTAGGACCACAGGTGTGTCTAACTCTGCCCATTTTTAAAACAGGATTGTCTGGTGAGTTGAAGGCAAAAAATGAAAATGATTTTACAAAATAAAAAATAAAAAGGGTTGTCTGTTTTATGACTGAATTCTAAGAGTTCCTTATATACTCTGCTACAAGCCCTTTACTGAGCATGTATTTTGCACATGTTACCCAGGAAGTGGCTTGCATTTTTATTTTCTTAACTATATCGCTAGAAAGGAGAGGTTGTGGCAAGGGGATGAGGAGATGTTCCTCAACGAGCACGGTGCTTGAATTCTAAGATGGGTGGTTCTGGAGACCTGATGCCAACATGGAGACTCTAGTTAATGATAATACATTGTGTATTTAAGATTTGCTTAGTGGGTAGATCTTAGGTATTCTCACCGCAGAAAAGGGTAACTATGTGAGCTGATGGACATGTGAATTAGCTTGATTGTGGCAATCACTGCACGAGGTATACGTATATCAAAACATGTTGTACACCTTAAATATATATAATTATTCTTTGCCAATTATGCCTCAATAAAGCTGGGGGAAAATTAAATTGTTCAATTACCAAAAGAAGAGCAAACATCTTTTTTTTTCCATTGTTTTCTATTATAATACCTGCTTTTGATGTCCTGTTTTAAAAATGGTCCCTGAATTCAATGTCTAGATATTTTCTCCTGTGCTTTCTTCTAGAAGTGCAATCATTTTAGGTCTTACACCTGAAATGGTGTAAGATTTAGGCCTGAGATTCATTTTGAGTTGATTTTTGTGTACAGTGTGAGGTAAAGCTTGAGATTTGCTTTTGAAGCATAGCTATCCAGTTCTTCCAGTTCCATTTGTTTTTACCATTGCAATAGGAGGTGACATTTTTAATTAAACTTTTACTTTGAGATAGTGATGGATCCACTTGCGGTCGCACCTTAGGGAGGCCCACAGTCGCCTGTTCACACCGCTCAGCCTGGGTTTTGAACAGGATCATGCAAAACAAACAGACACAAACTGCCAAAATGGTCTTGTCTCCCAGAGTCCCTCGCAACTCACAAAATAATATGTTTATATTCTTTTTTGTTTGTTTGTTTAAACCATTTTATTGATCTATGGCTAACATACCAAAGGCTGCAAATACTTCATATAGACCACCTGGTGAGTTTAGGTATCACCTGTGAAAGTGTTGTGACCATCAAGGCCATCATATCCATCTCCTCCAAAACTGTTCCCCCACCCTTGTTAGTACTATTGTGAAATTTGTTTGTTTTCTGTTTCTTTCTTTCTTATTTTTTTTCTTTTTTTTTGTAAGGACACACCATAAGACCAACACTATTAGGAACTTTAGATCTACAATATAGCCTGGTAAGCCACAGCAGTGACTGTGGGGTATATCTGCAAGACACATGCACCCTGCATAACTGCAACTTTGTACCCCAGACCATCACCTCCCCATTCCCTCCTCCCTCCAGCCCCACTGGCCACCAGCCTTCTCCTCTCTGCTTCTAGGAGTTTCACTATTGTGCATTGCTTCCATGAGCAGAATCCTGTTGGATTTGTCCTTCCATGCCTGGCTTATTTCACTCAGCAGAATGTCCTCCAGGTTCATCCTTGTTGTCACAATGGAAGGATTTGTTTTCTTCTAAGGCTAAAAACAACTCATTTGCAACTAGCAATAATCGCCTGTTTTAAAAATGGGCAAGAGCCCTGAACAGACATTTCTCCCAAGAAGATGTATGAAGGCTGTGATGGTTAATTTTGAGTGTCAACTTGAATGGATTGAAGGATGCAAAGTTTTGTTCATGGATGTGTCTGTGTTGCCAAAGGAGATAAACATTTGAGTCAGTGGACTGGGAGAGGCAGAAGCACCCTCAATCTGGATGGGCACCATCTAATTAGCGGCCAGCATGGCTAGAATAAAGCAGGCAGAAGAAGTTGGAATGAGCAGACTTGCTGAGTCTTGGGCCTTCATCTTTCTCCTGTGCTGGATGCTTCCTGCCTTCAAACATAAGACTCCAGGTTCTTCAGCTTTTAGACTCTTGGACCTACCAGAGTCCAACCTACCAGAGACCAACCAGTGGTTTGGGCTCTTGAGCCCACTGTCAGCTTCCCTACTTTTGAGGTTTTGGGATTCAGACTGGCTTCCTTGCTCCTCAGCTTGCAGATGGCCTATTGTGGGACTTCACCTTGTGATTGTGTGAGTCAATACTCTTTAATAAAATCCCCTTCAGGCCGGGCACAGTGGCTCAAGCTTGTAATCCCAGCACTTTAGGAGGCCAAGGCAGGTGCATCAACTGAGGTCAGGAGTACGAGACCAGCCTGGCCAACATGGCGAAACCCTGTCTCTACTAAAAATACAAAAATTAGCTGGACATGGTGGCAGGCACTTGTAATCCCAACTACCCAGCAGGCTGAGGCAGGAGAATTGCTTGAACGCAGGAGGTGGAGGTTGCAGTTAGCCGAGATCGTGCTATTGCACTCCAGCCTGGGCAACAGAGTGAGACTCCATCCCAAAAAATAAATAAATAGGCCGGGCGCGGTGGCTCAAGCCTGTAATCCCAGCACTTTGGGAGGCCAACACGGGCGGATCACGAGGTCAGGAGATCAAGACCATCCTGGCTAACATGGTGAAACACCGTCTCTACTAAAAAATACAAAAAACTAGCCAGGCGAGGCAGCGGGCGCCTGTAGTCCCAGCTACTCGGGAGGCTGAGGCAGGAGAATGGCGTAAACCCGAGAGGCGGAGCTGAGATCCGGCCACTGCACTCCAGCCTGGGCAACAGAGCGAGACTCCGTCTCAAAAAATAATAATAATAAATAAATAAATAAATAACTCCCCTTCATATATACATCTGTCCTATTAGTCCTATTAGAGAACCCTGACTAATACAGAGGGCCAGCAGCCATATGAAAAGGTGCTGAACACCATGGATATCAGGGAAATGCAAGTCAAAACCACAATGAGATGTCACCTCACAACTGTTAAGATGGCTTTTATCAAAAAGACAAAAGGTGTAGGCAAGGGTGTGGAAAAAAGGAAATTTCGCACACTGTTGGTGGGAGTGTAAATTAGTACAGCCACTATGGAGAACAGTGTGGAGGTTTCATGAAAAACTAAAAACAGAGCTACCATATGATCCAGCAATCCCACTGCTGGGTGTATATCTAAAGGAATTGAAGTCGGGATCTCAAAGAGACACGTGCATGCCCATGTTCACTGAAGAGCTACTCACAACAGCCAAGATATGGAATCAACCTAAGTTCCCATTAACGGATAACTAGAGAAAGAAAATGTGGTCTATTTACCAAGTTCCGTCCTCCACTTTATCCACTCTGCCTAGCACAGGGCCAAAGATGGATGCTGAAGACCTCGGTCATTGCTGAACTCAAGGAAGTAAATGGCTGTCCCCTGAACCAGCTACAATTGTTCCTCTTTTATCAACAGGACACACCTGTGGGGGACCCCCATGCCAATTGTAAGTAACCTCAGTCCCAGGGACAGCATGGAGGAGGCAACAGCCTAGAGAGGACTCCAGGTGCCTGGACAGGACCCTCAACCAGGCTCCTGATGGGGTGGGGAGCCCTGAAGGGCATGCTCAAATCCACCATAGGCTGCCTTCCCCAAGCCCATGCCCTCCTGCCCGTCTCCTAACCCAGGGTGAGGTTCATCCAGTCTCTCCTGGGCTATTTTCAACTTTTATTTTAGTTTCAGGGGTACATGTGCAGTTTTGTTACATGAATAAATTGTATGTTGTGGGGGTTTGGTGTACAGATTATTTCATGACCTGTCTAATGAGCATTGTATCCAATAAGTAGTTTTTTGATCCTCACCCTCCCATTCAGGTAGGTCCCAGTGTCTGTTGTTCCCTTCTTTGTGTCCATGTGTGCTCAAAGTTTAGCTCCCACTTATAAGTGAGAACATGCTGTATTTGGTTTTTTGTTCTTGCATTAGTTTGCTGAGGTTAATGACCTCCAGCTCTACCTGTGTTGCTGCAAAGGACATGATCTTATTCTTCTTTATGGCTGCACAGTATTCCATGGTGTATATGTACCACATTTTCTTTATCCAGTGTACCATTAGTGGGCACTTAGGTTGAGTCCATGTCTTTGCTGTTCTGAATACCGCTGCAATGAACATACACATGCATGTGTCTTTATGGTAGAACAATTTCTATTCCTTTGGACATATACTCAGTAGTGGGATTGCTGGGTTAAATGGTAGTTCTGTTTTAAGTTCTTTGAGAAATTGTCAAGCTGCTTTCACAGTGGTTGAACTAATTTACATTCCCACTAGCAGTATATAAGCATTTTCTTTTTACTGAAACCTTGCCAGCATCTATTACTTTTTAATAATCAGAATTTTTAATAATCATTCTGTCCTGTTTTGACTCTCATTTCCACACCATGAGGAGGAGAGGGCCACTAACCCTCTGGCCTCTTGGAACCATCCATGTGAGGACATGGGCAGCTGCTGCTGTGGTCACTATGGTATCTCCATCACCTGATTGGCACCTCCACTGATGTCTACTCCCAGCCCCCAGTCCCTGTCCCTATCAGCAAGACTTCCTGCAAGTTACTCAACAGGTCTACACGTGGGTTTCTTTGCCACATGGTAGCTGTTAGGGGCTGAATTGTGACCCCCTTCTTCATATGCTGTAGCAAAAACCCCCAGCACTTCAGGAATGGGACTGTACATGGAGGTACACTCCCTATACAGTCAGGGTTCTTCAGAGAAACAGACCCAATAGGATATCTGTATAGTTCCTGTGTAAGTGGATATTTTGCATGAGACTTGGCTCACACAGTTATGGAGGCAAAGAACTACCACCACCTATGTCTGCAAGTTGGAGAGCCCAGGAAGTTGGGGTCCATTCAGTCTGTGCCCAAAGACCTGAGACACAGGGGGGTCTACAGTGTAAGAGTTCAAGCCATGATGGCAGCCTGAGAAGCAAGTGGGGAGTGCTGGGGCAAGTCTTAGAATCCAAGGGCTGGAGAACCAGGAGCTGCCATGTCAGAGAGGAGAAAAGGATGGATGTCTCAGCTCCAAAATGGAAAGAATTTGCCCTTCCTTCACCTTCGTGTTGTATTCAGGCCCTCAGCATATCAGATAAAGGCTGTGAGGAGGGATTCTCTTTCCTCAGTCTTCTGTTTCAGAAGCTAATCTCTTCACTAAGCACTTCCACAGATGTGCCCAGCAATCATCATTCACCAGCTATCTGGGCATCCCTTAGCTCAGTCCAGTTGACATGAAATTAACCATCACAGCCCTGGCCATCCAGCATCTGTGGAAGGGTAGGAGCCCAACTTGCATAAACACCAGTAAGCAAGCCCAGGTGGGTTTCACGTGAACCAACCTCCTTCCCACATTGTGTAATTTTTCACCTCCCTGACTGTTGAGCCCCCATCCGACCTCCTGACTCCCTTATCCCCCCTTTAAAAAGCACAGGCCTCTCTGTACAAATCAAGGTTGAGTTTTTCCCCTATTGCAATATTATATTCCTGATTAAAATCAGTCTTTACTGCCTAACTAGTGTCTGGCTTTATCTTTGACAGGGGAAAGAAGGAAGTGGACATCATTCTTCCCCCATATTTTACCTGACACACCTTTCAAAAAGTCCTCTGGTTTGGTGGCCCTTGGGAGATGTTTTCACATCCTATGATTTTTGTGGGTTAATGATTCCAGGCAAGATTTGGAAGGCAGAAATGGCACGTGGCTCTCCTATCCTTGAATATGAAGAGGCTGGGTGCAGTGGTTCACATCTCTAATCCCAGTGCTTTGAGGCTGAGGAGGGAGGATCACTTGAGCCCAGGAGTTCGAGACCAGCCTGAGCAACGTAGCAAGACTCCACCTCTAAAAAAAAGTAAGCAAAATTAGCCAGGCATGGTGGCCCACCTGGCCCACCTACTGAGGAGGATGAGGCAGGAGGATTGCTGGAGCCCTGGAGGTCAAGGTTGCAGTGAACCATCCACTGCCCTCCAGCCTGGGCAACAGAGCCAAACCCTGTCTCAAAAAAAGAAGAAAGAAGAAAGACAGAGAAAGAAAGAAAGAAACAAAGAAGGAAAGAAAGAAAGAAGGAAAGAAAGAAAGAAAGAAAGAAAGAAAGAAAGAAAGAAAGAAAGAAAGAAAGAAAGAAGAAAGAAAGAAAGAAAGAAAGAAGGAAAGAAAGAAAAAAGGAAAGAAGGAAAGAAAGAAAGAAAGAAAAAGAAAGAAAGAAAGAAAGAAAGAAAGAAAGAAAGAAAGAAAGAAAGAAAGAAAGAAAGAAAGAAAGAAAGAAAGAAAGAAAGAAAGGAAGGAAGGAAGGAAGGAAGGAAGGAAGGAAAGAAAAGCTTGGTGGCACCAGGATGGCCGAATAGGAGAATCTCCAGCCTCCAGCTCCTAGTGTGAGCAACACAGAAGATGGGTGATTTCTGCATTTGGTACTGAGTTCATCTCACTGGGGCGTGTTGTACAGTGGGTGCAGCCCAATAAGTGAGAGCTGAAGCAGGGCAAGGCATCACCTTACCCGGGAAGTGCAAGGGGGAAGGGAATTCCCTTTCCTAGCCAAGGGAAACGGTGACACATAACACCTGGAAAACTACTGCACTTTACCAAGGGTCTTAGCAAATGGCACACCAGGAGATTATATCCGCGCCTGGCTCAGAGGGTCCCACACCCACTGAGCCTCCCTCATTGCTAGCACAGCAGTCTGAGATCTAACTGCAAGGCTGCAGCGAGGCTGGAGGAGGGGCGCCCGCCATTGCTGAAGCTTGAGTAGGTAAACAAAGCAGCCAGGAAGCTCCAACTGGGTGGAACCCAGCACAGCTCAAGGAGGCCTGCCTGCCTGTGTACACTCCACCTCTGGGGACAGGGCATAGCCAAACAAAAGGCAGCAGAAACCTCTGCAGATTTAAATGTCCCTGTCTGACAGCTTTGAAGAGAGTAGCGGTTCTCCCAGCATGGAGTTTGAGA
The DNA here is from genome assembly GCF_043159975.1 of Macaca nemestrina. Taxonomy (NCBI): domain Eukaryota; kingdom Metazoa; phylum Chordata; class Mammalia; order Primates; family Cercopithecidae; genus Macaca; species Macaca nemestrina. The sequence goes on from NW_027257845.1 coordinate 13,066, forward strand.
TCTGAGAACGGACAGACTGTCTGCTCAAGTGGGTCCCTGATCCCCGAGTAGCCTAACTGGGAGACATCCCCCACTAGGGGCAGACTGACACCTCACACCTCACAAAGCTGTGTACACCTCTGAGACTAAGCTTCCAGAGGAATGATCAGACAGCAATATTTGCTGTTCAGCAATATTCACTCTTCTGCAGCCTCTGCTGCTGATACCTGGCAAACAGGGTCTGGAGTAGACCTCGAGTAAACTCCAAGAGACCTGCAGCTGAGGGTCCTGACTGTTAGAAGGAAAACTATAAAACAGAAAGGACATCCACACCAAAACCCCATCTGTATGTCACTATCATCAAAGACCAAAGGTAGATAAAACCACAAAGATGGGGAAAAAGCAGTGGAGAAAAGCTGAAAATTCTAAAAATCAGAGCACCTCTCCCCTCTCTAAAGGAACGCAGCTCCTTGCCAGAAATGGAAGAAAGCTGGACAGAGAATGACTTTGACTAGTTGAGAGAAGAAGGCTTCAGACAATCAAACTTCTCCAAGCTAAAGGAGGAAGTACAAACTCAGCGTAAAGAAGCTAAAAACCTTGAGAAAAGACTTGATGAATGGCCAACTAGAATAACCAATGTAGAGAAGTCCTTAAACGACCTGATAGAGATGAAAACCATGACACAAGAACTACATGACAAATGCACAAGCTTCAGTAACCGACTCAATCAATTGGAAGAAAGATTATCAGTGATTCAAGATCAAATGAATGAAATGAAGTGAGAAGAGAAGTTTAGAGAAAAAAGAGTAAAAAGAAATGAACAAAGTCTCCAATAAACATGGGACTATGTGAAAAGACCAAATCTACATCTGATTAGTGTACTTGAAAGTGACAGGGAAAATGGAATCAAGCTGGAAAACACTCTGCAGGATATTATCCAGGAGAACTTCCCCAACCTAGCAAGGCAGGCCAACATTCAAATTCAGGAAATACAGAGAACGCCACAAAGATATTCCTCAAGAAGACCAACTTCAAGACACATAATTGTCAGATTCACCAAAGTTGAAATGAAGGAAAAAATGTTAAGGGCAGCCAGAGAGAAAGGTCAGGTTACCCACAAAGGGAAGCCCATCACACTAACAGCGAATCTCTCAACAGAAACTCTACAAGCCAGAAGAGAGTGGTGGCCAATATTCAACATTCTTAAAGAAAAGAATTTTCAACCCAGAATTTCATGTCCAGCCAAATTAAGTTTCATAAGTGAAAGAGAAATAAAATCCTTTACAGACAAGCAAATGCTGAGAGATTTTGTCACCACCAGGCCTGCCCTACAAGAGCACTAAACATGGTGCTCTAAACGTGGAAAGGAACAACCAGTACAAGCTACTGCAAAAACATGCCAAAATGTAAAGACCATCCATGCCAGGAAGAAACCGCATCAACTAACGAGCAAAATAACCAGCTAACATCATAATGACAGGATCAAGTTCACACATAACAATATTAACCTTAAATGTAAATAGGCTAAATGCTCCAATTAAAAGACACAGACTGGCAAATTGGATAAAGAGTCAAGACCCATCAGTTTGCTGTATTCAGGGGACCCATCTCATGTGCAGAGACACACATAGGCTCAAAATAAAGGGATGGAGGAAGATCTACCAAGCAAATGGAAAACAAAAAAAGGCAGGGGTTGCAATCCTAGTCTCTGATAAAACAGACTTTAAACCAACAAAGATCAAAAGAGACAAAGAAGGCCACTACGTAATGATAAAGGGATCAATTCAACAAGAAGAGCTAACTATCCTAAATCTATATGCACCCAATACAGGAGCACCCAGATTCATAAAGTGAGTCCTTACAGACTTACAAAGAGACTTAGATTCCCACACAATAATAATGGGAGATTTTAACACCCCACTGTCAACATTAGACAGATCAATGAGACAGAAAGTTAATAAGGATATGCAGAAATTGAACTCAACTCTGCACCAAGTGGACCTAATAGACATCTACAGAACTCTCCACCCCAAATCAACAGAATATACATTCTTCTCAGCACCACATCGCACTTATTCCAAAATTGACCACATAGTTGGAAGTAAAGCACTCCTCAGCAAATGTAAAAGAACAGAAATTATAACAAACTGTCTCTCAGACCACAGTGCAATCAAACTAGAACTCAGGATTAAGAAACTCAATCAAAACCGCTCAACTACATGGAAACCGAACAACCTGCTCCTGAATGACTACTGGGTACATAACAAATTGAAGGCAGAAATAAAGATGCTCTTTGAAACCAATGAGAACAAAGATACAACATACCAGAATCTCTGGGACACATTTAAAGCAGTGTGTAGAGGGAAATTTATAGCACTAAATGCCCACAAGAGAAAGCAGGAAAGATCTAACATTGACACCCTAACATCACAATTAAAAGAACTAGAGAAGCAAGAGCAAACACATTCAAAAGCTAGCAGGAGGCAAGAAATAGCTAAGATCAGAGCAGAACTGAAGGAGATAGAGACACAAAAAAACCTTCAAAAAATCAATGAATCCAGGAGTTGATTTTTTGAAAAGACCAACAAAATTGATGGATCAGTAGCAAGACTAATAAATAAGAAAAACAGAAGAATCAAATAGACGCAATAAAAAATGGTAAAGGGGATATCATCAACAACCCCACAGAAATACAAACTACTATCAGAGAATACTATAAACACCTCTATGCAAATAAACTAGAAAACCTAGAAAAAATGGATACATTCCTGGACACATACACTATCCCAAGACTAAACCAGGCAGAAGTTGAATCCCTGAATAGACCAATAACAGGCTCTGAAATTGAGGCAATAATTAACAGCCTACCAACCAAAAAAAGTCCAGGACCAGACAGATTCACAGCCGAATTCTACCAGAGGTACAAGGAGGAGCTGGTACCATTCCTTCTGAAATTATTCCAATCAATAGAGAAAGAGGAAATCCTATCTAACTCAATTTATGAGGCCAACATCATCCTGACACCAAGCCTGGCAGAGACACAACTAAAAGAGAGAATTTTAGACCAATATCCCTGATGAACTTCGATGCAAAAATCCTCAATAAAATACTGGCAAACCGAATCCAGCAGCACATCAAAAAGCTTATCCACCATGATCAAGTGGGCTTCATCCCTGGGATGCATGGCTGGTTCAACATATGCAAATCAATAAATTTAATCCAGCATATAAACAGAACCAAAGACAAAAACCACATGATTATCTGAATAGATGCAGAAAAGACCTTTGACAAAATTCAACAACCCTTCATGCTAAAAATTCTCAATAAATTAGCAATTGGAATGTATCTCAAAATAATAAGAGCTATTTATGACAAACCCACAGCCAATATCATACTGAATGGGCAAAAACTGGAAAAATTCCCTTTGAAAACTGGCACAAGACAGGGATGCCCTCTCTCACCACTTCTATTCAACATGGTGTTGGAAGTTCTGGCTAGGGCAATCAGGCAAGAGAAAGAAATAAAGGGTATTCAATTAGGAAAAGACAAAGTCAAATTGTCCCTGTTTGCAGATGACATGATTGTATACTTAGAAAACCCCATCATCTCAGCCCAAAATCTCCTTAAGTTGATAAGCAACTTCAGCAAAGTCTCAAGATACAAAATCAATGTGCAAAAATCACAAGCATTCTTATACACCAATAACAGAGTAACAGAGAACCAAATCATGAGTGAACTCCCATTTACAATAGCTTCAAAGAGAATAAAATACCTAGGAATCCAACTTACAAGGGATGTGAAGGACCTCTTCAAGGAGAACTACAAACCACTGCTCAATGAAATAAAATAGGACACAAACAAATGGAAGAATATTCCATGCTCATGGATAGGAAGATTCAATATCGTGAAAATGGCCATACTGCCCAAGGCCATATTGCCCAAGGTAATTTATAGATTCAATGCCATCCCCATTAAGCTACCAATGACTTTCTTCACAGAATTGGAAAAAACTACTTTAAAGTTCATATGGAATCAAAAAAGAGCCCGCATTGCCAAGACAATCCTAAGCAAAAAGAACAAAGCTGGAGGCATCACGCTACCTGACTTCAAATTATACTACAAGGCTACAGTAACCAAAACAGCATGGTACTGGTACCAAAACAGAGATATAGACCAATGGAACAGAACAGAGCCCTCAGAAATAATACCACACATCTACAACCATCTGATCTTTGACAAGAAATGGAGAAAGGATTCCCTATTTAATAAATGGTGCTGGGAAAATTGGCTAGCCATAAGTAGAAAGCTGAAACTGGATCCCTTCCTTACACCTTATACAAAAATTAATTCAAGATGGATTAGAGACTTAAATGTTAGACCTAAAACCATAAAAACCCTAGAAGAAAACCTAGGCAATACCATTCAGGATATAGGCATGGGCAAGGACTTCACATCTAAAACACCAAAGGCAATGGCAACAAAAGCCAAAATTGACAAATGGGATCTAATTAAACTAAAGAGCTTCTGCACAGCAAAAGAAACTACCATCAGAGTGGACAGGCAACCTACAGAATGGGAGAAAATTTTTGCAATCTACTCGTCTGACAAAGTATCCAGAACCTACAAAGAACTCAAATAAATTTACAAGAAAAAAACAAACAACTCCATCAAAAAATGGGCAAAGGATATGAACAGACACTTCTCAAAAGAAGACATTTATGCAGCCAACAGACACACAAAAAAAATGCTCATCATCACTGGCCATCAGAGAAATGCAAATCAAAACCATAAT
>NW_027257846.1:10000-17776 GCF_043159975.1 Macaca nemestrina
GCCTTCAGCGATCCCTGCGGCTCCCCCACCGCCACGCCCAGTCGCACGCGGCCAGAGCCCCCGGAACCCGCTTTCCCCCACACGCACCGCAAGGCCGACCCAAACCCTCCGGGCGCCCACCGGGCCGCCACCGACCCGGCCCCGAAGGCGCGCGCCGTGGGGTACGCGGACACCGGGCCAACCAGCGTGGCCGGCGGCGGCGACGCCCCCAGAAGGCGGAGCCGGGTTCGGGCCCAGACGGGGCGGCCAACAGCCTAAAAGCCGGTGAGCCGCTCGGGGAAGAGAGGATCGGCAGGCGGCGGACAGGGAAAAGGAGCACAAGGCAGGCAAGGAGCCAGGGGGCCACGGAGACAAGGGCACGGGGAACCCGCAGGGGGCTAACTCGGGCAAGCAACCCTCAGGCACGGCCGGGCCACCAGGAAAACACGGCCACGGGATCCCACCGCCACAGACACGAGGGCGGTCCCGCGGCGCCCCGCCTGGGACGCCGAACGGCCCTCGGGCAGCCCACCGAGCAACCCCCTCACGAGCCCCGGGTCCCGCCACCGGCGGCCCCGAAGCAACCTCAGCCACAAGCCCAACACCAGGGGCCACATGTCGCCCGTTTCTCGTCCGTCCCGGACCCGGTCCCGCTCCGGGAGACCGGCGCGCCGCCCCGTGGGGACGGCTCGCTCCCCAAGGACCAGGCGGCCCCACACCCCGCGCCACGCGAACGCGGTCATCGGCAGCGGTCGCGGCTCGGCACGGGAGCGGGCGGAGAGCCGGCTCACAGCGGAGAGCGGCGTCGCGCGCCAGACGGCGTGCCACGCGCACCCGCCACTCGCAGCAGCCTTCCCATCCGCTAGGACGTCGGGCCCGGCCCAGCGGGATCCTCCCCCAACTCGGAAGGGGGAGGCGCGGGCCACAGTAGACGACGAGCCGCGCGCTCGGCCCCCACCGCGGGGTCCGGCGGCACCCTCACTGTCCCCCCACCTCATCCCATCAAGGCGGGGGCAGCGGAGGAGGAGGGTTCTCTGCAGGCGAGTCGCTACGGCAGCGCTACCACAACACAGAGAGAGGCGGCAGGCCGGGGGATCCGGTACCCCAAGGCACACCTCTCGGATCGCTAGAGAAGGCTTTCTCACCGAGGGCGGGTCACGCTCCCCACCCGCCAGTCGCCCCTCGTCGGGCCCGCAGAGGCGCTCAGGGACGCCTGGGGAAGGGAGGGGGCCTGCGGCGCGAGAAGAAACCTGCGGCAACCTTGAGCGTTTGCGGTCAGGGCAGGGGCCCGGCCGGCGCGCGTGCGCGCAGCCCCCAAGGCCCCCCGCCGTCCACCCACCTCCTTTCTGTGAGGCAAGGCGCCTCCAGTTCACCCACACACGACCGATCGGAGGCAGAACGGTAGCCCCTCAGCGGCCGGCCGGCGCACGCGTGGCCGGCCCGAGCCCACCGCAACCGCTCACACGGCCCGCGCTCACCCGCCAGAGGGGAGCACGGGACGTGCGCTCGCCAGACCAGGCGGCGCCCTTCCCCACGTGGGAGGGGCGCGTCTCACTCGACCGCCTCGACCCGCACAGCCAACGAGCTCCCTCAGGACCCACGCGCGGACACCATGGCGGCGACCGGAGGAGGGGGCGCTGGGGGCGGGAGCGACACACCACCGCTCGGCCTCGGGCACCTGAGAGACAACCCGGGGCGCTCCAGGAGCACCGCAAAGGCCCAGGCGGAGCCAGCGCTCGCGCAATACCCGAGAGGGCAGCACGGCGGGCCAGCGGGACAGCACCCCCACCGCCGCGGAGGGGGGCGGCCCACGAGACTACGACCACAAGAGGCGAAAGCGAGGGGTGCCTGCTGCGTCAGAGGACCCCCGCCGACCCACGCCGGACGCCACGAGGCAGACGGCGGGGTCGGGACAGCGAGGTCGGGCCGGGTTCCGCACCCCAGTGCCTCCCAACGCACCGCCCACAGGCGGGGATGGGAGACGGGGGAAACCCCGCGGGCGGGACGAGAAGAACGGGTCTCATTCACCACGAATGCCCGCCCCTCGCCCGTCGCGGCTCGGTCCCGGCCCGGGAGAGCGTGACATCACCACATCGATCAGGGAAAGCATCCCCGGAGCAGGGTCGGCCAGCCAGCCACAGCCTCCCCAGAGGCCAGCGAGCAGATCAGCCTGGCCATCCCCAGCTCCAGGACGGGGGCGGCAGACAACCCGGCAGAGACGAGGAACGCCTGACACGCACGGCACGGAGCCAGCGGGAGTGGGGTTGTCACGGCCGCCCCAGGTGCCCGCAGCGGGGAGCGCACGGTGGCAGGGTAAGCCCGCGCCACCTTCCCCGCCGCCCCCAGGTGGGTCAGAGACCCGGACCCAAGGCGGCACCGGGAGCTGGGACGCTCGGATGCATGAGAGACCGGGCACACGGGCCCCAGCAGGCGGCTCAAGCACGAGCAGGGCCGGCTAGCCGGGTCACCGGGAGGCCGAAGACCCGCAACGCATCCAAGAGACCCAACCTCTCCAGCGACAGGTCGCCAGAGGACAGCGTGTCAGCAATAACCCGGTGGCCCAAAATGCCGGCTCGGAGTGAAACATATACCTCCCCAGGAGACAGGAGGTCGAGTCACCGACCACGCCGCCGGCCCAGGGAACCCGCGACACGGGCATCTGTCCCCAAAATCGCCACCATCGCAGCCAGACACGGAGCACCCAGGGCCCTCTGGTCGACCCCAGGACACACGCCGGAGCAGCGCCGGGCCAGGGACGTCCTCCCGGCCACCCGTGCCACGCAGGGGCCGGCCCGAGTCTCCAGAGCGAGACTCGGAAGCGTTTTCGGCCGTCCCCTCGTACGACCGGGACACACGAGGGACCGAAGGCCGGCCAGGTGTGACCTCTCGGGCCGCACGCGCGCTCAGGGAGCGCTCTCCGACTCCCCACGGGGACTGGCAAACAACAGGTCACGGCAGAGGGACCGCTCCCCGGCACCCGGGGGACGAGGCAGGACGGTCCCCGGCTCCCCACGGGGACTTGGAGAAAAAATTCGGCCGCTGCCTCAGACGGCCAGGATGCGCGCGGGCCCGCGACCGGGCCGGGAAGGGTGTCCCCAGCCTCCCGCCCCAAGCCCGGTGGGTCCCCGCGGGTCGCGGGTCAGGCCTCGGGAGCCGCGGCGTGCTGGTCGACCAACCCCGGCAGCCCCACACCCGGCTCTGGCCCGAAAGCGCAGCGACAACCTCTCCCCACATAAGCCTGCACGCCTGAGCTCTGACTCACAAGTGACGCGCCAGAGCTCTGGCGCGACCGGGACAGCCCGGCTGACGACCGCGGTCTTTCCGGAGCTCTGCCTAGCTCACAGCGGGGACGGTCCCCTCCCTCGGCAGCTGCCACCGCAGCTCCGGAAGCCAAGGGAACGATATAAAAGCGGCCGCCAGATGGAGTCCGACAACCGTCGCGAACGTCACCAAGACAGATCCGGATGGCAGGCCGGCCCGCGGACCGCAAAACCGAAACCGTGAGTCGAGAGACGCTATCCCGAGGCCGAAAACGCAGCCCCTGTACCCCAACCCCACAGAAACGGTCCCCAAACCCTGTCTCTGCATGGACCGCGACACAGTCAGAAGACAACCCACGGCGTGTGGATGTTCGGAGAGGCATCTCGGTGGGAGAAACAACAAGCAAGGACTCGGTCGCGGGTCGTTGAGGACACAGGGAGACACAGAATGCGTAGGCTCTTCCTGAATCCAGACAGAGGAGGAGGGAGGGAGGGAGGGAGGGAGGGAGGGAGGGAGGGAGGGAGGGCGGGCGGGCAGGCAGGCAAACATAAAGAAGGAATCAGAGAAAGAAAGAAAGGAAGGAAAACCTAAAGGAGAGAAAGAAAGAAAAGAGAAGAAAAGAAAAGACAAATATCAATATAAGTATTTACATTTGGATATAGGTATAACATATAAAACTACATTAAAATAGAAAAAAATTTATATGCATACACATGAATGAACAGATAAACATGAATAAATAAAAAATAAGATAACATAACATAAGCAAATAGGCCAGGCGCGGTGGCTGACGCCTGTGATCCCAGCACTTTCAGAGGCTGGGGGAGAGAGAGAGGAAAAAATATGAAAGAAAGAAAGAGAGAAAGAGAGAAGAGAGAAGAAAGAAAGAAAGAAAGAAAGAAAGAAAGAAAGAAAGAAAGAAAGAGAAAGGAAGAAAGAAAGAAAGAAAGACAGAAAGAAAGAAAGAAGAAAGAGTGAGAGAGAGGGAGAAAGACAGCGAGAAAGAAAGACGAGAGAAGAAAGAAAAAAAAAGAAAGAGGAAAGACAGGAAGAAAGACAAAGCAAGAAAGCAAGAAAACAAGACAGCAAGAAAGCACGACAGAAAGAGAGAAAGAGACAGAAAGAAAAAGCAAGAAAGCAGCAGAGAGAGAGAGAGAGAGAGAGAGAGCGCGCGCGCGAGCGCGAGCGAGCGAGCGAGCGAGCGAGCGAGAGAGAGGAGGAGGAGGCGAGGCGAGGCGAGGCGAGGCGAGGCGAGACGAGGCGAGGCGAGGCGAATCTACCTGCTTTCACTACATGTGGGGAGAATCAGGAAAGCCCCCACTAACAACAAGGCCTGAAGTGGAGCTGCCATCTGTGAAATCCGAGCAGAAGAGTCCACACGGGTTAAAGACACGAAGCAAGACAGGGAAACAACTGCTCAAAGAGAAGAACAATCTGGCCCAGCCAGGGTCTGTCTCCTGAAGTTGTGTGGGCAACGAGGGAGTGGGACGGAGGGAGGGAGTGGGACGGAGGGAGGGAGGGCCTCCGAGGCTCGTGTCAAACAATAAATGATAATCAAATAAAAGGAAGTTAAAAAAAAAAAAAATTGCGCATCATTCGTAGCATCACTGACGCCTTGAAAGGCGAGAGGCATGTGTTTATGTCACTGTGGGACTGTTTTCTTTTTTCTTTTTTTTTTTTCTTCCCTCTTTTCCCGGAAACTCACTTTTTAATTTTTTCATTTTCCTTTTCTTTTTTTTTTTTTAATTTTTAATTTTACTTTCATTTTTACTTTTATTTTTAATTGTTTGAGAGGTTGTCTCCCTCTCTCGCCCAGGCTGGTGTACAGTGGCGCGATCTCAGCTCACTGCAACCTCCGCCTCCCAGGTTCAAGTGATTCTCCTGCCTCAGCTCGGCCTCCCGAGTAGCTGAGATTACAGACGCGCACGACCATGCCCGGCTAATTTTTGGTATTTTGACTAGAGACGGACGGGGTTTCACCATACTGGCCCTGCTGGTCTGACCACCTCGTGATCCAGCGATCCACCACCCTCGGCGTCCCAAAGTGCTGGGATGACAGGCTTGAGCCACCGCGCCGGGCCTAGTTATTCCTTTTATTTTATTTCTAATTTTTAATTGTACGTATGCATGTATGCATGTATGTATGTATGTATGTATGTATGTATGCATGCATGCATGCATGCATCTATCTATCCTTTTTTTTTTTTTGAGACGGACAGAGAGAGACAGTGAGAAACAGAGAGAGAGAGAGAGAGAGAGAGAGAGAGAGAGAGAGAGACAGACAGAGAGAGAGAGAGAAACAGACGGGGGGGAGAGAGAGAGAGAGAGAGAGAGAGAGAGAGAGAGACCAACAGACAGAAGGACAGACAGAGAAAGAGAGTAAGACAGAAGACAGACACAGGGAGAGAGACAAGCGGGGGGGGGGAGAGAGAGAGAGAGAGAGAGAGAGAGAGAGAGAGAGAGAGAGAGAGCGCGCTCCCCTTGGGCCTCAATGGTCTTTGCAATGTTCTTTCACAGATTCTGCAAACACAGTGTTTCCAACATTTGGAATCCAAAGAAAACTGTAACTCTGTAACGTGTCTCCACAGATGAGTAATCACCTCCGATGATAGTTTATTTCTGGTTTTTTTTTTTTTTTTTTTTTTTTTTTGAGACGGAGTCTCGCTCTGTCGCCCAGGCTGGAGTGCAGGGGCCGGATCTCAGCTCAGTGCAAGCTCCGCCTCCCGGGTTCACGCCATTCTCCTGCCTCAGCCTCCCGAGTAGCTGGGACTGCAGGCGCCCGCCACCTCGCCCGGCTAGTTTTCTTTGTAGTTTTGGTAGAGACGGGGTTTCACTGTGTTCACCAGGATGGTCTCGATCTCCTGACCTCGTGATCCACCCGTCTCGGCCTCCCAAAGTGCTGGGATTACAGGCTTGAGCCACCGCGCCCGGCCTTATTTCTGGTTTTTATCCGGGGAGTTTCGGTTTTTCTCCATAGGTTTCAAGGGGCTCCCAAAGTCCCTTCGCAGATTCCATTAAGAAGAATATTTCCAAACCGACGTATCAAAAGAATGCTTTAAGTTTGTGAGAGGAATCCCCACATTACAAAACCGTTTCACACATAGGTTCTTTTTGGTTTTTATCTGGGGAGAATCTGTTTTTCACCCTAGGCCTCAATTGCAGCCCACATTCTTTTCACAGATTCTACTAAAAGAGGGCTTCCAATCCGCTGAGTCCAAATTAAGTTAGACCTCTGTGCGAGGAATCCACACACAGAGCAGTTGCTCAGATAGCTTCCTTGTAGTTGTTATCAGGAAATATGCGCTTTGCCACCATTGGCCTCCAAGGAGTCCCAAATATCCTTTTGCAGATTATACAACCTAAGTGTTTCCAACCTGCTGCACCGAAAGACGGGTTTAACTCTGTGAGATGAATCCATATATCACAAAGCCAATTCACAGAGAGCTTCTTTCTACTGCTCCTCTGGGGATATTTGATATTTGATTTTTCAACAGAGGCCTCAATGGGCTCCCAAATACGCCTTGGCAAATTCTAGAAAAAGCGTGTTTCCAACACGTGAATCAAAAGAAAGGTGTAACTCTGCGAGATGAATCCAATCACGCAAAGCCGTTTCACAGATCGTTTCTTCATGGCGTTTAGCGAGGGGATAATCTGGTTTTGACAGCAGGAATTAATGGGTTTTGAAATGTCTTCCCACACATTCTACAAAAAGAGCATTTCCAACCTGCTGAATCACACGCACGCACACACAAACAAACAAACAAGCAAACAAAGAAACAACAGGTTCTACGCTGGGAGATAAACCCAGACATCACGAAGCCGTTTCAATGACATATTCTCTCTGGTCTTTGTCTGGGGATATTCAGTTTTTCACCATAGGCCTCAAGGGCTCCCAGATGTCCCTTTGGAATCTCTACAAAGAGAGCGTCTCCAACCTGCCTAATCAAAACAAAGGTGTAACTCTTTAGGAAGAGTCCACACATCGCAAAGCAGTTTCTCAAATACATTCTTTCTAATTTTCATCTGGGAATATTGGGTGATTCACCATAGGCCTAAAGGGACTCCCAAAAATCCATTCAGAGAGACTGCCCAAAAAAAGTGTTTCTAACCTGATGAATCCAAAGAATGGTGTATCGCTAAGAGATCAATCTACGCATCACAAATCAATGTGACAGATAGCCTCTCTCTGGTTTTAATCTGTGGATAGTCTGTTTTCCAACGTAGGCCTCAATGGGTTTCCAAATGTCCCCTCACAGATTCTACGGAAAGCGTGTTTCCAACCTCCTGGTTCAAAAGAATTATCCGTTCGAGGTGAATCCACACGTCAAAAAGCAGTTTCACCAGCAGCAGTTTTTCTCCTTTTCCTCTGGGGATGTTCACTTTCACCATAAGCCACAAAAGGGCACCCAAATGTCCCTTCGAAGATTCTGCAAAGAACTGCTTCCAATCGGCCGCGTGCAGCGGCTCACGCCTGTCATCCCAGCAGTTTGGGAGGCAGAGGCGGGTGGATCACCTGAGGTCAGGAGTTCGAGACCA
>NW_027257847.1:10000-17573 GCF_043159975.1 Macaca nemestrina
CGCGGTCATCGGCAGCGGTCGCGGCTCGGCACGGGAGCGGGCGGAGAGCCGGCTCACAGCGGAGAGCGGCGTCGCGCGCCAGACGGCGTGCCACGCGCACCCGCCACTCGCAGCAGCCTTCCCATCCGCTAGGACGTCGGGCCCGGCCCAGCGGGATCCTCCCCCAACTCGGAAGGGGGAGGCGCGGGCCACAGTAGACGACGAGCCGCGCGCTCGGCCCCCACCGCGGGGTCCGGCGGAACCCTCACTGTCCCCCCACCTCATCCCATCAAGGCGGGGGCAGCGGAGGAGGAGGGTTCTCTGCAGGCGAGTCGCTACGGCAGCGCTACCACAACACAGAGAGAGGCGGCAGGCCGGGGGATCCGGTACCCCAAGGCACACCTCTCGGATCGCTAGAGAAGGCTTTCTCACCGAGGGCGGGTCACGCTCCCCACCCGCCAGTCGCCCCTCGTCGGGCCCGCAGAGGCGCTCAGGGACGCCTGGGGAAGGGAGGGGGCCTGCGGCGCGAGAAGAAACCTGCGGCAACCTTGAGCGTTTGCGGTCAGGGCAGGGGCCCGGCCGGCGCGCGTGCGCGCAGCCCCCAAGGCCCCCCGCCGTCCACCCACCTCCTTTCTGTGAGGCAAGGCGCCTCCAGTTCACCCACACACGACCGATCGGAGGCAGAACGGTAGCCCCTCGGCGGCCGGCCGGCGCACGCGTGGCCGGCCCGAGCCCACCGCAACCGCTCACACGGCCCGCGCTCACCCGCCAGAGGGGAGCACGGGACGTGCGCTCGCCAGACCAGGCGGCGCCCTTCCCCACGTGGGAGGGGCGCGTCTCACTCGACCGCCTCGACCCGCACAGCCAACGAGCTCCCTCAGGACCCACGCGCGGACACCACGGCGGCGACCGGAGGAGGGGGCGCTGGGGGCGGGAGCGACACACCACCGCTCGGCCTCGGGCACCTGAGAGACAACCCGGGGCGCTCCAGGAGCACCGCAAAGGCCCAGGCGGAGCCAGCGCTCGCGCAATACCCGAGAGGGCAGCACGGCGGGCCAGCGGGACAGCACCCCCACCGCCGCGGAGGGGGGCGGCCCACGAGACTACGACCACAAGAGGCGAAAGCGAGGGGTGCCTGCTGCGTCAGAGGACCCCCGCCGACCCACGCCGGACGCCACGAGGCAGACGGCGGGGTCGGGACAGCGAGGTCGGGCCGGGTTCCGCACCCCAGTGCCTCCCAACGCACCGCCCACAGGCGGGGATGGGAGACGGGGGAAACCCCGCGGGCGGGACGAGAAGAACGGGTCTCATTCACCACGAATGCCCGCCCCTCGCCCGTCGCGGCTCGGTCCCGGCCCGGGAGAGCGTGACATCACCACATCGATCAGGGAAAGCATCCCCGGAGCAGGGTCGGCCAGCCAGCCACAGCCTCCCCAGAGGCCAGCGAGCAGATCAGCCTGGCCATCCCCAGCTCCAGGACGGGGGCGGCAGACAACCCGGCAGAGACGAGGAATGCCTGACACGCACGGCACGGAGCCAGCGGGAGTGGGGTTGTCACGGCCGCCCCAGGTGCCCGCAGCGGGGAGCGCACGGTGGCAGGGTAAGCCCGCGCCACCTTCCCCGCCGCCCCCAGGTGGGTCAGAGACCCGGACCCAAGGCGGCACCGGGAGCTGGGACGCTCGGATGCATGAGAGACCGGGCACACGGGCCCCAGCAGGCGGCTCAAGCACGAGCAGGGCCGGCTAGCCGGGTCACCGGGAGGCCGAAGACCCGCAACGCATCCAAGAGACCCAACCTCTCCAGCGACAGGTCGCCAGAGGACAGCGTGTCAGCAATAACCCGGTGGCCCAAAATGCCGGCTCGGAGTGAAACATATACCTCCCCAGGAGACAGGAGGTCGAGTCACCGACCACGCCGCCGGCCCAGGGAACCCGCGACACGGGCATCTGTCCCCAAAATCGCCACCATCGCAGCCAGACACGGAGCACCCAGGGCCCTCTGGTCGACCCCAGGACACACGCCGGAGCAGCGCCGGGCCAGGGACGTCCTCCCGGCCACCCGTGCCACGCAGGGGCCGGCCCGAGTCTCCAGAGCGAGACTCGGAAGCGTTTTCGGCCGTCCCCTCGTACGACCGGGACACACGAGGGACCGAAGGCCGGCCAGGTGTGACCTCTCGGGCCGCACGCGCGCTCAGGGAGCGCTCTCCGACTCCCCACGGGGACTGGCAAACAACAGGTCACGGCAGAGGGACCGCTCCCCGGCACCCGGGGGACGAGGCAGGACGGTCCCCGGCTCCCCACGGGGACTTGGAGAAAAAATTCGGCCGCTGCCTCAGACGGCCAGGATGCGCGCGGGCCCGCGACCGGGCCGGGAAGGGTGTCCCCAGCCTCCCGCCCCAAGCCCGGTGGGTCCCCGCGGGTCGCGGGTCAGGCCTCGGGAGCCGCGGCGTGCTGGTCGACCAACCCCGGCAGCCCCACACCCGGCTCTGGCCCGAAAGCGCAGCGACAACCTCTCCCCACATAAGCCTGCACGCCTGAGCTCTGACTCACAAGTGACGCGCCAGAGCTCTGGCGCGACCGGGACAGCCCGGCTGACGACCGCGGTCTTTCCGGAGCTCTGCCTAGCTCACAGCGGGGACGGTCCCCTCCCTCGGCAGCTGCCACCGCAGCTCCGGAAGCCAAGGGAACGATATAAAAGCGGCCGCCAGATGGAGTCCGACAACCGTCGCGAACGTCACCAAGACAGATCCGGATGGCAGGCCGGCCCGCGGACCGCAAAACCGAAACCGTGAGTCGAGAGACGCTATCCCGAGGCCGAAAACGCAGCCCCTGTACCCCAACCCCACAGAAACGGTCCCCAAACCCTGTCTCTGCATGGACCGCGACACAGTCAGAAGACAACCCACGGCGTGTGGATGTTCGGAGAGGCATCTCGGTGGGAGAAACAACAAGCAAGGACTCGGTCGCGGGTCGTTGAGGACACAGGGAGACACAGAATGCGTAGGCTCTTCCTGAATCCAGACAGAGGAGGAGGGAGGGAGGGAGGGAGGGAGGGAGGGAGGGAGGGCAGGCAGGCAGGCAGGCAAACATAAAGAAGGAAACAGAGAAAGAAAGAAAGGAAGGAAAACCTAAAGGAGAGAAAGAAAGAAAAGAGAACAAAAAAAAGACAAATATCAATATAAGTATTTACATTTGGATATAGGTATAACATATAAAACTACATTAAAATAGAAAAAAATTTATATGCATACACATGAATGAACAGATAAACATGAATAAATAAAAAATAAGATAACATAACATAAGCAAATAGGCCAGGCGCGGTGGCTGACGCCTGTGATCCCAGCACTTTCAGAGGCTGGGGGAGAGAGAGAGAGAAAAAATATGAAAGAAAGAAAGAAAGAAAGAAAGAAAGAAAGAAAGAAAGAAAGAAAGAAAGAAAGAAAGAAAGAGAGAGAAAGAGAGAGAGGAAGAAAGACAGAAAGAAAGAAAGAAAGAAGAAAGAGTGAGAGAGAGGGAGAAAGACAGCGAGAAAGAAAGACGAGAGAAGAAAGAAAAAAAAAGAAAGAGGAAAGACAGGAAGAAAGACAAAGCAAGAAAGCAAGAAAACAAGACAGCAAGAAAGCACGACAGAAAGAGAGAAAGAGACAGAAAGAAAAAGCAAGAAAGCAGCAGAGAGAGAGAGAGAGAGAGAGAGAGAGAGAGAGAGAGAGAGCGCGCGCGCGCGAGCGCGAGCGAGCGAGCGAGCGAGCGAGAGAGAGGAGGAGGAGGCGAGGCGAGGCGAGGCGAGGCGAGGCGAGGCGAGGCGAGGCGAGGCGAATCTACCTGCTTTCACTACATGTGGGGAGAATCAGGAAAGCCCCCACTAACAACAAGGCCTGAAGTGGAGCTGCCATCTGTGAAATCCGAGCAGAAGAGTCCACACGGGTTAAAGACACGAAGCAAGACAGGGAAACAACTGCTCAAAGAGAAGAACAATCTGGCCCAGCCAGGGTCTGTCTCCTGAAGTTGTGTGGGCAACGAGGGAGTGGGACGGAGGGAGGGAGTGGGACGGAGGGAGGGAGGGCCTCCGAGGCTCGTGTCAAACAATAAATGATAATAAAATAAAAGGAAGTTAAAAAAGAAAAAATTGCGCATCATTCGTAGCATCACTGACGCCTTGAAAGGCGAGAGGCATGTGTTTATGTCACTGTGGGACTGTTTTCTTTTTTCTTTTTTTTTTTTTCTTCCCTCTTTTCCCGGAAACTCACTTTTTAATTTTTTCATTTTCCTTTTCTTTTTTTTTTTTTAATTTTTAATTTTACTTTCATTTTTACTTTTATTTTTAATTGTTTGAGAGGTTGTCTCCCTCTCTCGCCCAGGCTGGTGTACAGTGGCGCGATCTCAGCTCACTGCAACCTCCGCCTCCCAGGTTCAAGTGATTCTCCTGCCTCAGCTCGGCCTCCCGAGTAGCTGAGATTACAGACGCGCACGACCATGCCCGGCTAATTTTTGGTATTTTGACTAGAGACGGACGGGGTTTCACCATACTGGCCCTGCTGGTCTGACCACCTCGTGATCCAGCGATCCACCACCCTCGGCGTCCCAAAGTGCTGGGATGACAGGCTTGAGCCACCGCGCCGGGCCTAGTTATTCCTTTTATTTTATTTCTAATTTTTAATTGTACGTATGCATGTATGCATGTATGTATGTATGTATGTATGTATGTATGTATGCATGCATGCATGCATGCATCTATCCTTTTTTTTTTTTTGAGACGGACAGAGAGAGACAGTGAGAAACAGAGAGAGAGAGAGAGAGAGAGAGAGAGACAGACAGACAGACAGAGAGAGAGAGAGAAACAGACGGGGGGGAGAGAGAGAGAGAGAGAGAGAGAGAGAGACCAACAGACAGAAGGACAGACAGAGAAAGAGAGTAAGACAGAAGACAGACACAGGGAGAGAGACAAGCGGGGGGGGGGAGAGAGAGAGAGAGAGAGAGAGAGAGAGAGAGAGAGAGAGAGCGCTCCCCTTGGGCCTCAATGGTCTTTGCAATGTTCTTTCACAGATTCTGCAAACACAGTGTTTCCAACATTTGGAATCCAAAGAAAACTGTAACTCTGTAACGTGTCTCCACAGATGAGTAATCACCTCCGATGATAGTTTATTTCTGGTTTTTTTTTTTTTTTTTTTTTTTTTTTTGAGACGGAGTCTCGCTCTGTCGCCCAGGCTGGAGTGCAGGGGCCGGATCTCAGCTCAGTGCAAGCTCCGCCTCCCGGGTTCACGCCATTCTCCTGCCTCAGCCTCCCGAGTAGCTGGGACTGCAGGCGCCCGCCACCTCGCCCGGCTAGTTTTCTTTGTAGTTTTGGTAGAGACGGGGTTTCACCGTGTTCACCAGGATGGTCTCGATCTCCTGACCTCGTGATCCACCCGTCTCGGCCTCCCAAAGTGCTGGGATTACAGGCTTGAGCCACCGCGCCCGGCCTTATTTCTGGTTTTTATCTGGGGAGTTTCGGTTTTTCTCCATAGGTTTCAAGGGGCTCCCAAAGTCCCTTCGCAGATTCCATTAAGAAGAATATTTCCAAACCGACGTATCAAAAGAATGCTTTAAGTTTGTGAGAGGAATCCCCACATTACAAAACCGTTTCACACATAGGTTCTTTTTGGTTTTTATCTGGGGAGAATCTGTTTTTCACCCTAGGCCTCAATTGCAGCCCACATTCTTTTCACAGATTCTACTAAAAGAGGGCTTCCAATCCGCTGAGTCCAAATTAAGTTAGACCTCTGTGCGAGGAATCCACACACAGAGCAGTTGCTCAGATAGCTTCCTTGTAGTTGT
Source organism: Macaca nemestrina (assembly GCF_043159975.1). Lineage (NCBI taxonomy): Eukaryota > Metazoa > Chordata > Mammalia > Primates > Cercopithecidae > Macaca > Macaca nemestrina. The sequence continues at coordinate 15,796 of NW_027257847.1, forward strand.
TATCAGGAAATATGCGCTTTGCCACCATTGGCCTCCAAGGAGTCCCAAATATCCTTTTGCAGATTATACAACCTAAGTGTTTCCAACCTGCTGCACCGAAAGACGGGTTTAACTCTGTGAGATGAATCCATATATCACAAAGCCAATTCACAGAGAGCTTCTTTCTACTGCTCCTCTGGGGATATTTGATATTTGATTTTTCAACAGAGGCCTCAATGGGCTCCCAAATACGCCTTGGCAAATTCTAGAAAAAGCGTGTTTCCAACACGCTGAATCAAAAGAAAGGTGTAACTCTGCGAGATGAATCCAATCACGCAAAGCCGTTTCACAGATCGTTTCTTCATGGCGTTTAGCGAGGGGATAATCTGGTTTTGACAGCAGGAATTAATGGGTTTTGAAATGTCTTCCCACACATTCTACAAAAAGAGCATTTCCAACCTGCTGAATCACACGCACGCACGCACACACAAACAAACAAACAAGCAAACAAAGAAACAACAGGTTCTACGCTGGGAGATAAACCCAGACATCACGAAGCCGTTTCAATGACATATTCTCTCTGGTCTTTGTCTGGGGATATTCAGTTTTTCACCATAGGCCTCAAGGGCTCCCAGATGTCCCTTTGGAATCTCTACAAAGAGAGCGTCTCCAACCTGCCTAATCAAAACAAAGGTGTAACTCTTTAGGAAGAGTCCACACATCGCAAAGCAGTTTCTCAAATACATTCTTTCTAATTTTCATCTGGGAATATTGGGTGATTCACCATAGGCCTAAAGGGACTCCCAAAAATCCATTCAGAGAGACTGCCCAAAAAAAGTGTTTCTAACCTGATGAATCCAAAGAATGGTGTATCGCTAAGAGATCAATCTACGCATCACAAATCAATGTGACAGATAGCCTCTCTCTGGTTTTAATCTGTGGATAGTCTGTTTTCCAACGTAGGCCTCAATGGGTTTCCAAATGTCCCCTCACAGGTTCTACGGAAAGCGTGTTTCCAACCTCCTGGTTCAAAAGAATTATCCGTTCGAGGTGAATCCACACGTCAAAAAGCAGTTTCACCAGCAGCAGTTTTTCTCCTTTTCCTCTGGGGATGTTCACTTTCACCATAAGCCACAAAGGGCACCCAAATGTCCCTTCGAAGATTCTGCAAAGAACTGCTTCCAATCGGCCGCGTGCAGCGGCTCACGCCTGTCATCCCAGCAGTTTGGGAGGCAGAGGCGGGTGGATCACCTGAGGTCAGGAGTTCGAGACCAGCCTGGCCAAAACGGTGAAACCCCATCTCTACCAAGAACACAAAAAATTTGCCGGGCTTGGTAGCGGGTGCCTGTAATCCCAACTACTTGGGAGGCTGAGGCAGGAGAATCCCTTCAACTGGAAGGCAGAGGTTGCAGTGAGCCGAGATGGTGTCACTGCACTCCAGCCTGGGGGACAGAGTGAGAGTCTGTCTTAAAAAAATAAAAATATTAAGAAAAAAATACTACTACTACTACTACTACTACTACAACAACAACAACAACAACAACAAAATGCTTCCAATCTGCTGAATCAACAGAAAGGTTTAACTCAGTAAGAGGAATCTACACATCGCTAAAAAGCAGTTTTACAGATAGCTTCTTGTTAGTTTTTATCTACCGTTTCCTGGTTTTCACCCTAGGCCTCGAATAGCTCCCAAATGTCCTTTTGCAGATTCTACAAAAGGGCCGCTTCCAACCTGGTATATCAAAAGAAAGGTTTCACTCTGTGAGATGAATCCACACACGACAAAGCAGTTTCAGAGA
>NW_027257848.1:5000-15000 GCF_043159975.1 Macaca nemestrina
CGTCTCTCGTCTTCGGACAGAAGTTCCAGATGATCCGATGGCTGGGGTCTTAGGCTGTGTGCCCCCAGGGGCCCTGGTCGATTAGTTGTGGGGATCGCCTGGAAGGGCGCGGTGACCCACTGTGCTGTGGGGGCCTCCATCCTTCCCCCTCCCGCCTCACCCTCCAGGCGATCCCAATTCATTCCGGGCTGACAGTCTCATTGGCAGACGTCGGGCATCACCTAGCGGCCACTGTTACTCTGAAAATGGAGGCCTCAACAGAGGAAGGAAGCTCAGGCCGCCTGCGCACAGCCTGGGGCAACTGTGTCTTCTCCACCGCCCCCGCCCCCACCTCCAAGCTCCCCCCTTCCTTGTTGCCTAGGAAATCGCCACTTTGACGACTGGGCCTGAGTGACCTTTGATCAGGCAGCATAAATCAATCAATCAATCAATCAATCAATCAATCAATGTAAATACAATACAATACGATACAATACAATTGTACGGGCGCGGTGGCTCACGCCTGTCATCCCAGCACTTTGGGAGGCCGAGGCTGGCAGATCACCTGAGGTCGGCAGTTCGAGACCAGACTGACCCACATGGAGAGACCCCGTCTCTACTGAAAATACAAAATTAGCCGGGCGTGGTGGCACATGCCTGTAATCCCAGCTACTCGGGAAGGGAAACGGAGGCAGGAGAATTGCTTGAACCTGGGAGGCGGAGGTCGCAGTGAGGCGAGATGGCGCCATTGCGCTCCAGTCTGAGCAACAAGAGCGAAAGTGCGTCTCCAAAAAAAAAAAAAAAAAAAAAAAAAAAAACCAAGAAAACAAACCAAAAAGCAAGCAAGCAAGCAAACAAACAAACAAAAAAACACCATTCTCTGTGAAACTGCTTTGTCGTGTGTGTATTCGTCTCGCAGAGTTAAACCTTTCTTTTTACTCAGCAGGTTGGAAGGGTTTTTTTGTTGAATCTGTCTGTGTACATTTCGGAGACCCTTGTGTCGTATGGTGAAAAAAATCTTATGTTTTCAGATAAAAACGAGAGAGAAGGTCTTCATGAAACAGCTTTGTGACGTGTGGATTCATCATACCGAGTTAAAACTGCCTTTGGATTCAGCAGTTTGGAAGCAGAATGGACATTTGGGAGCCCATTGGGGCCTGTTGTGAAAAACCGAGTATCCCCACCAGAGAAATAGAAAGAAGCTCTCTGTGATACTGCTTTGTGATGTGTGGATTCATGGCACCGAATTACAACTAGTTTTTGATTGAGGAGGTTTGAAGCACTCTTTCTGTAGAATCCGCGAGTATACCTTTGGGAGCCCACTGAGGCCTAGTGTGAAAAACCGAATATCCCCAAATAAAAACTAGAAAGAAGCTGTCTCTGAAACTGCTTTGTCGTGTGTGGATTCATCTCACAGAGTGAAACCTTTCTTTTGATATACCAGGTTGGAAGCGGCCCTTTTGTAGAATCTGCAAAAGGACATTTGGGAGCTATTCGAGGCCTAGGGTGAAAACCAGGAAACGGTAGATAAAAACTAACAAGAAGCTATCTGTAAAACTGCTTTTTAGCGATGTGTAGATTCCTCTTACTGAGTTAAACCTTTCTGTTGATTCAGCAGATTGGAAGCATTTTGTTGTTGTTGTTGTTGTTGTTGTAGTAGTAGTAGTAGTAGTAGTAGTATTTTTTTCTTAATATTTTTATTTTTTTAAGACAGACTCTCACTCTGTCCCCCAGGCTGGAGTGCAGTGACACCATCTCGGCTCACTGCAACCTCTGCCTTCCAGTTGAAGGGATTCTCCTGCCTCAGCCTCCCAAGTAGTTGGGATTACAGGCACCCGCTACCAAGCCCGGCAAATTTTTTGTGTTCTTGGTAGAGATGGGGTTTCACCGTTTTGGCCAGGCTGGTCTCGAACTCCTGACCTCAGGTGATCCACCCGCCTCTGCCTCCCAAACTGCTGGGATGACAGGCGTGAGCCGCTGCACGCGGCCGATTGGAAGCAGTTCTTTGCAGAATCTTCGAAGGGACATTTGGGTGCCCTTTGTGGCTTATGGTGAAAGTGAACATCCCCAGAGGAAAAGGAGAAAAACTGCTGCTGGTGAAACTGCTTTTTGACGTGTGGATTCACCTCGAACGGATAATTCTTTTGAACCAGGAGGTTGGAAACACGCTTTCCGTAGAACCTGTGAGGGGACATTTGGAAACCCATTGAGGCCTACGTTGGAAAACAGACTATCCACAGATTAAAACCAGAGAGAGGCTATCTGTCACATTGATTTGTGATGCGTAGATTGATCTCTTAGCGATACACCATTCTTTGGATTCATCAGGTTAGAAACACTTTTTTTGGGCAGTCTCTCTGAATGGATTTTTGGGAGTCCCTTTAGGCCTATGGTGAATCACCCAATATTCCCAGATGAAAATTAGAAAGAATGTATTTGAGAAACTGCTTTGCGATGTGTGGACTCTTCCTAAAGAGTTACACCTTTGTTTTGATTAGGCAGGTTGGAGACGCTCTCTTTGTAGAGATTCCAAAGGGACATCTGGGAGCCCTTGAGGCCTATGGTGAAAAACTGAATATCCCCAGACAAAGACCAGAGAGAATATGTCATTGAAACGGCTTCGTGATGTCTGGGTTTATCTCCCAGCGTAGAACCTGTTGTTTCTTTGTTTGCTTGTTTGTTTGTTTGTGTGTGCGTGCGTGCGTGTGATTCAGCAGGTTGGAAATGCTCTTTTTGTAGAATGTGTGGGAAGACATTTCAAAACCCATTAATTCCTGCTGTCAAAACCAGATTATCCCCTCGCTAAACGCCATGAAGAAACGATCTGTGAAACGGCTTTGCGTGATTGGATTCATCTCGCAGAGTTACACCTTTCTTTTGATTCAGCGTGTTGGAAACACGCTTTTTCTAGAATTTGCCAAGGCGTATTTGGGAGCCCATTGAGGCCTCTGTTGAAAAATCAAATATCAAATATCCCCAGAGGAGCAGTAGAAAGAAGCTCTCTGTGAATTGGCTTTGTGATATATGGATTCATCTCACAGAGTTAAACCCGTCTTTCGGTGCAGCAGGTTGGAAACACTTAGGTTGTATAATCTGCAAAAGGATATTTGGGACTCCTTGGAGGCCAATGGTGGCAAAGCGCATATTTCCTGATAACAACTACAAGGAAGCTATCTGAGCAACTGCTCTGTGTGTGGATTCCTCGCACAGAGGTCTAACTTAATTTGGACTCAGCGGATTGGAAGCCCTCTTTTAGTAGAATCTGTGAAAAGAATGTGGGCTGCAATTGAGGCCTAGGGTGAAAAACAGATTCTCCCCAGATAAAAACCAAAAAGAACCTATGTGTGAAACGGTTTTGTAATGTGGGGATTCCTCTCACAAACTTAAAGCATTCTTTTGATACGTCGGTTTGGAAATATTCTTCTTAATGGAATCTGCGAAGGGACTTTGGGAGCCCCTTGAAACCTATGGAGAAAAACCGAAACTCCCCAGATAAAAACCAGAAATAAGGCCGGGCGCGGTGGCTCAAGCCTGTAATCCCAGCACTTTGGGAGGCCGAGACGGGTGGATCACGAGGTCAGGAGATCGAGACCATCCTGGTGAACACGGTGAAACCCCGTCTCTACCAAAACTACAAAGAAAACTAGCCGGGCGAGGTGGCGGGCGCCTGCAGTCCCAGCTACTCGGGAGGCTGAGGCAGGAGAATGGCGTGAACCCGGGAGGCGGAGCTTGCACTGAGCTGAGATCCGGCCCCTGCACTCCAGCCTGGGCGACAGAGCGAGACTCCGTCTCAAAAAAAAAAAAAAAAAAAAAAAAAAAACCAGAAATAAACTATCATCGGAGGTGATTACTCATCTGTGGAGACACGTTACAGAGTTACAGTTTTCTTTGGATTCCAAATGTTGGAAACACTGTGTTTGCAGAATCTGTGAAAGAACATTGCAAAGACCATTGAGGCCCAAGGGGAGCGCTCTCTCTCTCTCTCTCTCTCTCTCTCTCTCTCTCTCTCTCTCTCCCCCCCCCCGCTTGTCTCTCTCCCTGTGTCTGTCTTCTGTCTTACTCTCTTTCTCTGTCTGTCCTTCTGTCTGTTGGTCTCTCTCTCTCTCTCTCTCTCTCTCTCTCCCCCCCGTCTGTTTCTCTCTCTCTCTCTGTCTGTCTGTCTGTCTCTCTCTCTCTCTCTCTCTCTCTCTCTGTTTCTCACTGTCTCTCTCTGTCCGTCTCAAAAAAAAAAAAAGGATAGATGCATGCATGCATGCATGCATACATACATACATACATACATACATACATACATGCATACATGCATACGTACAATTAAAAATTAGAAATAAAATAAAAGGAATAACTAGGCCCGGCGCGGTGGCTCAAGCCTGTCATCCCAGCACTTTGGGACGCCGAGGGTGGTGGATCGCTGGATCACGAGGTGGTCAGACCAGCAGGGCCAGTATGGTGAAACCCCGTCCGTCTCTAGTCAAAATACCAAAAATTAGCCGGGCATGGTCGTGCGCGTCTGTAATCTCAGCTACTCGGGAGGCCGAGCTGAGGCAGGAGAATCACTTGAACCTGGGAGGCGGAGGTTGCAGTGAGCTGAGATCGCGCCACTGTACACCAGCCTGGGCGAGAGAGGGAGACAACCTCTCAAACAATTAAAAATAAAAGTAAAAATGAAAGTAAAATTAAAAATTAAAAAAAAAAAAAGAAAAGGAAAATGAAAAAATTAAAAAGTGAGTTTCCGGGAAAAGAGGGAAGAAAAAAAAAAAAAGAAAAAAGAAAACAGTCCCACAGTGACATAAACACATGCCTCTCGCCTTTCAAGGCGTCAGTGATGCTACGAATGATGCGCAATTTTTTCTTTTTTAACTTCCTTTTATTTTATTATCATTTATTGTTTGACACGAGCCTCGGAGGCCCTCCCTCCCTCCGTCCCACTCCCTCCCTCCGTCCCACTCCCTCGTTGCCCACACAACTTCAGGAGACAGACCCTGGCTGGGCCAGATTGTTCTTCTCTTTGAGCAGTTGTTTCCCTGTCTTGCTTCGTGTCTTTAACCCGTGTGGACTCTTCTGCTCGGATTTCACAGATGGCAGCTCCACTTCAGGCCTTGTTGTTAGTGGGGGCTTTCCTGATTCTCCCCACATGTAGTGAAAGCAGGTAGATTCGCCTCGCCTCGCCTCGCCTCGCCTCGCCTCGCCTCGCCTCGCCTCGCCTCGCCTCGCCTCCTCCTCCTCTCTCGCTCGCTCGCTCGCTCGCTCGCGCTCGCGCGCGCGCGCTCTCTCTCTCTCTCTCTCTCTCTCTCTCTCTCTCTCTCTCTGCTGCTTTCTTGCTTTTTCTTTCTGTCTCTTTCTCTCTTTCTGTCGTGCTTTCTTGCTGTCTTGTTTTCTTGCTTTCTTGCTTTGTCTTTCTTCCTGTCTTTCCTCTTTCTTTTTTTTTCTTTCTTCTCTCGTCTTTCTTTCTCGCTGTCTTTCTCCCTCTCTCTCACTCTTTCTTCTTTCTTTCTTTCTTTCTGTCTTTCTTCCTCTCTCTCTTTCTCTCTCTTTCTTTCTTTCTTTCTTTCTTTCTTTCTTTCTTTCTTTCTTTCTTTCTTTCTTTCTTTCTTTCATATTTTTTCTCTCTCTCTCTCCCCCAGCCTCTGAAAGTGCTGGGATCACAGGCGTCAGCCACCGCGCCTGGCCTATTTGCTTATGTTATGTTATCTTATTTTTTATTTATTCATGTTTATCTGTTCATTCATGTGTATGCATATAAATTTTTTTCTATTTTAATGTAGTTTTATATGTTATACCTATATCCAAATGTAAATACTTATATTGATATTTGTCTTTTTTTTGTTCTCTTTTCTTTCTTTCTCTCCTTTAGGTTTTCCTTCCTTTCTTTCTTTCTCTGTTTCCTTCTTTATGTTTGCCTGCCTGCCTGCCTGCCCTCCCTCCCTCCCTCCCTCCCTCCCTCCCTCCCTCCTCCTCTGTCTGGATTCAGGAAGAGCCTACGCATTCTGTGTCTCCCTGTGTCCTCAACGACCCGCGACCGAGTCCTTGCTTGTTGTTTCTCCCACCGAGATGCCTCTCCGAACATCCACACGCCGTGGGTTGTCTTCTGACTGTGTCGCGGTCCATGCAGAGACAGGGTTTGGGGACCGTTTCTGTGGGGTTGGGGTACAGGGGCTGCGTTTTCGGCCTCGGGATAGCGTCTCTCGACTCACGGTTTCGGTTTTGCGGTCCGCGGGCCGGCCTGCCATCCGGATCTGTCTTGGTGACGTTCGCGACGGTTGTCGGACTCCATCTGGCGGCCGCTTTTATATCGTTCCCTTGGCTTCCGGAGCTGCGGTGGCAGCTGCCGAGGGAGGGGACCGTCCCCGCTGTGAGCTAGGCAGAGCTCCGGAAAGACCGCGGTCGTCAGCCGGGCTGTCCCGGTCGCGCCAGAGCTCTGGCGCGTCACTTGTGAGTCAGAGCTCAGGCGTGCAGGCTTATGTGGGGAGAGGTTGTCGCTGCGCTTTCGGGCCAGAGCCGGGTGTGGGGCTGCCGGGGTTGGTCGACCAGCACGCCGCGGCTCCCGAGGCCTGACCCGCGACCCGCGGGGACCCACCGGGCTTGGGGCGGGAGGCTGGGGACACCCTTCCCGGCCCGGTCGCGGGCCCGCGCGCATCCTGGCCGTCTGAGGCAGCGGCCGAATTTTTTCTCCAAGTCCCCGTGGGGAGCCGGGGACCGTCCTGCCTCGTCCCCCGGGTGCCGGGGAGCGGTCCCTCTGCCGTGACCTGTTGTTTGCCAGTCCCCGTGGGGAGTCGGAGAGCGCTCCCTGAGCGCGCGTGCGGCCCGAGAGGTCACACCTGGCCGGCCTTCGGTCCCTCGTGTGTCCCGGTCGTACGAGGGGACGGCCGAAAACGCTTCCGAGTCTCGCTCTGGAGACTCGGGCCGGCCCCTGCGTGGCACGGGTGGCCGGGAGGACGTCCCTGGCCCGGCGCTGCTCCGGCGTGTGTCCTGGGGTCGACCAGAGGGCCCTGGGTGCTCCGTGTCTGGCTGCGATGGTGGCGATTTTGGGGACAGATGCCCGTGTCGCGGGTTCCCTGGGCCGGCGGCGTGGTCGGTGACTCGACCTCCTGTCTCCTGGGGAGGTATATGTTTCACTCCGAGCCGGCATTTTGGGCCACCGGGTTATTGCTGACACGCTGTCCTCTGGCGACCTGTCGCTGGAGAGGTTGGGTCTCTTGGATGCGTTGCGGGTCTTCGGCCTCCCGGTGACCCGGCTAGCCGGCCCTGCTCGTGCTTGAGCCGCCTGCTGGGGCCCGTGTGCCCGGTCTCTCATGCATCCGAGCGTCCCAGCTCCCGGTGCCGCCTTGGGTCCGGGTCTCTGACCCACCTGGGGGCGGCGGGGAAGGTGGCGCGGGCTTACCCTGCCACCGTGCGCTCCCCGCTGCGGGCACCTGGGGCGGCCGTGACAACCCCACTCCCGCTGGCTCCGTGCCGTGCGTGTCAGGCATTCCTCGTCTCTGCCGGGTTGTCTGCCGCCCCCGTCCTGGAGCTGGGGATGGCCAGGCTGATCTGCTCGCTGGCCTCTGGGGAGGCTGTGGCTGGCTGGCCGACCCTGCTCCGGGGATGCTTTCCCTGATCGATGTGGTGATGTCACGCTCTCCCGGGCCGGGACCGAGCCGCGACGGGCGAGGGGCGGGCATTCGTGGTGAATGAGACCCGTTCTTCTCGTCCCGCCCGCGGGGTTTCCCCCGTCTCCCATCCCCGCCTGTGGGCGGTGCGTTGGGAGGCACTGGGGTGCGGAACCCGGCCCGACCTCGCTGTCCCGACCCCGCCGTCTGCCTCGTGGCGTCCGGCGTGGGTCGGCGGGGGTCCTCTGACGCAGCAGGCACCCCTCGCTTTCGCCTCTTGTGGTCGTAGTCTCGTGGGCCGCCCCCCTCCGCGGCGGTGGGGGTGCTGTCCCGCTGGCCCGCCGTGCTGCCCTCTCGGGTATTGCGCGAGCGCTGGCTCCGCCTGGGCCTTTGCGGTGCTCCTGGAGCGCCCCGGGTTGTCTCTCAGGTGCCCGAGGCCGAGCGGTGGTGTGTCGCTCCCGCCCCCAGCGCCCCCTCCTCCGGTCGCCGCCGTGGTGTCCGCGCGTGGGTCCTGAGGGAGCTCGTTGGCTGTGCGGGTCGAGGCGGTCGAGTGAGACGCGCCCCTCCCACGTGGGGAAGGGCGCCGCCTGGTCTGGCGAGCGCACGTCCCGTGCTCCCCTCTGGCGGGTGAGCGCGGGCCGTGTGAGCGGTTGCGGTGGGCTCGGGCCGGCCACGCGTGCGCCGGCCGGCCGCCGAGGGGCTACCGTTCTGCCTCCGATCGGTCGTGTGTGGGTGAACTGGAGGCGCCTTGCCTCACAGAAAGGAGGTGGGTGGACGGCGGGGGGCCTTGGGGGCTGCGCGCACGCGCGCCGGCCGGGCCCCTGCCCTGACCGCAAACGCTCAAGGTTGCCGCAGGTTTCTTCTCGCGCCGCAGGCCCCCTCCCTTCCCCAGGCGTCCCTGAGCGCCTCTGCGGGCCCGACGAGGGGCGACTGGCGGGTGGGGAGCGTGACCCGCCCTCGGTGAGAAAGCCTTCTCTAGCGATCCGAGAGGTGTGCCTTGGGGTACCGGATCCCCCGGCCTGCCGCCTCTCTCTGTGTTGTGGTAGCGCTGCCGTAGCGACTCGCCTGCAGAGAACCCTCCTCCTCCGCTGCCCCCGCCTTGATGGGATGAGGTGGGGGGACAGTGAGGGTTCCGCCGGACCCCGCGGTGGGGGCCGAGCGCGCGGCTCGTCGTCTACTGTGGCCCGCGCCTCCCCCTTCCGAGTTGGGGGAGGATCCCGCTGGGCCGGGCCCGACGTCCTAGCGGATGGGAAGGCTGCTGCGAGTGGCGGGTGCGCGTGGCACGCCGTCTGGCGCGCGACGCCGCTCTCCGCTGTGAGCCGGCTCTCCGCCCGCTCCCGTGCCGAGCCGCGACCGCTGCCGATGACCGCGTTCGCGTGGCGCGGGGTGTGGGGCCGCCTGGTCCTTGGGGAGCGAGCCGTCCCCACGGGGCGGCGCGCCGGTCTCCCGGAGCGGGACCGGGTCCGGGACGGACGAGAAACGGGCGACATGTGGCCCCTGGTGTTGGGCTTGTGGCTGAGGTTGCTTCGGGGCCGCCGGTGGCGGGACCCGGGGCTCGTGAGGGGGTTGCTCGGTGGGCTGCCCGAGGGCCGTTCGGCGTCCCAGGCGGGGCGCCGCGGGACCGCCCTCGTGTCTGTGGCGGTGGGATCCCGTGGCCGTGTTTTCCTGGTGGCCCGGCCGTGCCTGAGGGTTGCTTGCCCGAGTTAGCCCCCTGCGGGTTCCCCGTGCCCTTGTCTCCGTGGCCCCCCGGCTCCTTGCCTGCCTTGTGCTCCTTTTCCCTGTCCGCCGCCTGCCGATCCTCTCTTCCCCGAGCGGCTCACCGGCTTTTATGCTGTTGGCCGCCCCGTCTGGGCCCGAACCCGGCTCCGCCTTCTGGGGGCGTCGCCGCCGCCGGCCACGCTGGTTGGCCCGCTGTCCGCGTACCCCACGGCGCGCGCCTTCGGGGCCAGGTCGGTGGCGGCCCGGTGGGCGCCCGGAGGGTTTGGGTCGGCCTTGCGGTGCGTGTGGGGGAAAGCGGGTTCCGGGGGCTCTGGCCGCGTGCGACTGGGCGTGGCGGTGGGGGAGCCGCAGGGATCGCTGAAGGCCCGGTCGGCCGCTCCAGGTGCCACGCGGGGCCGCCTTCGTGCTCGGAGGCTGCTGGCGGTGAGACCCCCCCCGCGTGCGTCCTGGTGGCGGTCGGCTGCGCCGGAGGTGTCCCCCGGCGCCCCCCCTCCCCGCTTGGCCGCCTGCCTCGCCCGGCGTCTCGTCTTGTCCCGGCCCGCTCTTCCGCATCGGGTCGGCGCGCGGCCCCCCCCAACCGGGTGCGCCTCGCTTCCCGGGCCTGCTGCGGCCCTCCCCCGAGGCGTGTGGTCTCGGGCGTCGTCGGCGTCGTGGGGGGAGGCCTGTCCTCTCCCCGCGTGGCGTTGCCCCGTTCGGCGCGTGCGTGCGCCCGA
>NW_027257849.1:0-7500 GCF_043159975.1 Macaca nemestrina
TTGGAAAACAGACTATCCACAGATTAAAACCAGAGAGAGGCTATCTGTCACATTGATTTGTGATGCGTAGATTGATCTCTTAGCGATACACCATTCTTTGGATTCATCAGGTTAGAAACACTTTTTTTGGGCAGTCTCTCTGAATGGATTTTTGGGAGTCCCTTTAGGCCTATGGTGAATCACCCAATATTCCCAGATGAAAATTAGAAAGAATGTATTTGAGAAACTGCTTTGCGATGTGTGGACTCTTCCTAAAGAGTTACACCTTTGTTTTGATTAGGCAGGTTGGAGACGCTCTCTTTGTAGAGATTCCAAAGGGACATCTGGGAGCCCTTGAGGCCTATGGTGAAAAACTGAATATCCCCAGACAAAGACCAGAGAGAATATGTCATTGAAACGGCTTCGTGATGTCTGGGTTTATCTCCCAGCGTAGAACCTGTTGTTTCTTTGTTTGCTTGTTTGTTTGTTTGTGTGTGCGTGCGTGTGATTCAGCAGGTTGGAAATGCTCTTTTTGTAGAATGTGTGGGAAGACATTTCAAAACCCATTAATTCCTGCTGTCAAAACCAGATTATCCCCTCGCTAAACGCCATGAAGAAACGATCTGTGAAACGGCTTTGCGTGATTGGATTCATCTCGCAGAGTTACACCTTTCTTTTGATTCACGTGTTGGAAACACGCTTTTTCTAGAATTTGCCAAGGCGTATTTGGGAGCCCATTGAGGCCTCTGTTGAAAAATCAAATATCAAATATCCCCAGAGGAGCAGTAGAAAGAAGCTCTCTGTGAATTGGCTTTGTGATATATGGATTCATCTCACAGAGTTAAACCCGTCTTTCGGTGCAGCAGGTTGGAAACACTTAGGTTGTATAATCTGCAAAAGGATATTTGGGACTCCTTGGAGGCCAATGGTGGCAAAGCGCATATTTCCTGATAACAACTACAAGGAAGCTATCTGAGCAACTGCTCTGTGTGTGGATTCCTCGCACAGAGGTCTAACTTAATTTGGACTCAGCGGATTGGAAGCCCTCTTTTAGTAGAATCTGTGAAAAGAATGTGGGCTGCAATTGAGGCCTAGGGTGAAAAACAGATTCTCCCCAGATAAAAACCAAAAAGAACCTATGTGTGAAACGGTTTTGTAATGTGGGGATTCCTCTCACAAACTTAAAGCATTCTTTTGATACGTCGGTTTGGAAATATTCTTCTTAATGGAATCTGCGAAGGGACTTTGGGAGCCCCTTGAAACCTATGGAGAAAAACCGAAACTCCCCGGATAAAAACCAGAAATAAGGCCGGGCGCGGTGGCTCAAGCCTGTAATCCCAGCACTTTGGGAGGCCGAGACGGGTGGATCACGAGGTCAGGAGATCGAGACCATCCTGGTGAACACAGTGAAACCCCGTCTCTACCAAAACTACAAAGAAAACTAGCCGGGCGAGGTGGCGGGCGCCTGCAGTCCCAGCTACTCGGGAGGCTGAGGCAGGAGAATGGCGTGAACCCGGGAGGCGGAGCTTGCACTGAGCTGAGATCCGGCCCCTGCACTCCAGCCTGGGCGACAGAGCGAGACTCCGTCTCAAAAAAAAAAAAAAAAAAAAAAAAAAACCAGAAATAAACTATCATCGGAGGTGATTACTCATCTGTGGAGACACGTTACAGAGTTACAGTTTTCTTTGGATTCCAAATGTTGGAAACACTGTGTTTGCAGAATCTGTGAAAGAACATTGCAAAGACCATTGAGGCCCAAGGGGAGCGCGCTCTCTCTCTCTCTCTCTCTCTCTCTCTCTCTCTCTCTCTCTCTCCCCCCCCCCCCGCTTGTCTCTCTCCCTGTGTCTGTCTTCTGTCTTACTCTCTTTCTCTGTCTGTCCTTCTGTCTGTTGGTCTCTCTCTCTCTCTCTCTCTCTCTCTCTCTCTCTCCCCCCCGTCTGTTTCTCTCTCTCTCTCTGTCTGTCTCTCTCTCTCTCTCTCTCTCTCTCTCTCTCTCTCTCTCTGTTTCTCACTGTCTCTCTCTGTCCGTCTCAAAAAAAAAAAAAGGATAGATAGATGCATGCATGCATGCATGCATACATACATACATACATACATACATACATGCATACATGCATACGTACAATTAAAAATTAGAAATAAAATAAAAGGAATAACTAGGCCCGGCGCGGTGGCTCAAGCCTGTCATCCCAGCACTTTGGGACGCCGAGGGTGGTGGATCGCTGGATCACGAGGTGGTCAGACCAGCAGGGCCAGTATGGTGAAACCCCGTCCGTCTCTAGTCAAAATACCAAAAATTAGCCGGGCATGGTCGTGCGCGTCTGTAATCTCAGCTACTCGGGAGGCCGAGCTGAGGCAGGAGAATCACTTGAACCTGGGAGGCGGAGGTTGCAGTGAGCTGAGATCGCGCCACTGTACACCAGCCTGGGCGAGAGAGGGAGACAACCTCTCAAACAATTAAAAATAAAAGTAAAAATGAAAGTAAAATTAAAAATTAAAAAAAAAAAAAGAAAAGGAAAATGAAAAAATTAAAAAGTGAGTTTCCGGGAAAAGAGGGAAGAAAAAAAAAAAAGAAAAAAGAAAACAGTCCCACAGTGACATAAACACATGCCTCTCGCCTTTCAAGGCGTCAGTGATGCTACGAATGATGCGCAATTTTTTTTTTTTTTAACTTCCTTTTATTTGATTATCATTTATTGTTTGACACGAGCCTCGGAGGCCCTCCCTCCCTCCGTCCCACTCCCTCCCTCCGTCCCACTCCCTCGTTGCCCACACAACTTCAGGAGACAGACCCTGGCTGGGCCAGATTGTTCTTCTCTTTGAGCAGTTGTTTCCCTGTCTTGCTTCGTGTCTTTAACCCGTGTGGACTCTTCTGCTCGGATTTCACAGATGGCAGCTCCACTTCAGGCCTTGTTGTTAGTGGGGGCTTTCCTGATTCTCCCCACATGTAGTGAAAGCAGGTAGATTCGCCTCGCCTCGCCTCGTCTCGCCTCGCCTCGCCTCGCCTCGCCTCGCCTCCTCCTCCTCTCTCTCGCTCGCTCGCTCGCTCGCTCGCTCGCGCTCGCGCGCGCGCTCTCTCTCTCTCTCTCTCTCTCTCTGCTGCTTTCTTGCTTTTTCTTTCTGTCTCTTTCTCTCTTTCTGTCGTGCTTTCTTGCTGTCTTGTTTTCTTGCTTTCTTGCTTTGTCTTTCTTCCTGTCTTTCCTCTTTCTTTTTTTTTCTTTCTTCTCTCGTCTTTCTTTCTCGCTGTCTTTCTCCCTCTCTCTCACTCTTTCTTCTTTCTTTCTTTCTGTCTTTCTTTCTTTCTTTCTTCCTTTCTCTTTCTTTCTTTCTTTCTTTCTTTCTTTCTTTCTTTCTTTCTTTCTTTCTTTCTTTCTCTCTTTCTCTCTTTCTTTCTTTCATATTTTTTCCTCTCTCTCTCCCCCAGCCTCTGAAAGTGCTGGGATCACAGGCGTCAGCCACCGCGCCTGGCCTATTTGCTTATGTTATGTTATCTTATTTTTTATTTATTCATGTTTATCTGTTCATTCATGTGTATGCATATAAATTTTTTTCTATTTTAATGTAGTTTTATATGTTATACCTATATCCAAATGTAAATACTTATATTGATATTTGTCTTTTCTTTTCTTCTCTTTTCTTTCTTTCTCTCCTTTAGGTTTTCCTTCCTTTCTTTCTTTCTCTGATTCCTTCTTTATGTTTGCCTGCCTGCCCGCCCGCCCTCCCTCCCTCCCTCCCTCCCTCCCTCCCTCCCTCCCTCCCTCCTCCTCTGTCTGGATTCAGGAAGAGCCTACGCATTCTGTGTCTCCCTGTGTCCTCAACGACCCGCGACCGAGTCCTTGCTTGTTGTTTCTCCCACCGAGATGCCTCTCCGAACATCCACACGCCGTGGGTTGTCTTCTGACTGTGTCGCGGTCCATGCAGAGACAGGGTTTGGGGACCGTTTCTGTGGGGTTGGGGTACAGGGGCTGCGTTTTCGGCCTCGGGATAGCGTCTCTCGACTCACGGTTTCGGTTTTGCGGTCCGCGGGCCGGCCTGCCATCCGGATCTGTCTTGGTGACGTTCGCGACGGTTGTCGGACTCCATCTGGCGGCCGCTTTTATATCGTTCCCTTGGCTTCCGGAGCTGCGGTGGCAGCTGCCGAGGGAGGGGACCGTCCCCGCTGTGAGCTAGGCAGAGCTCCGGAAAGACCGCGGTCGTCAGCCGGGCTGTCCCGGTCGCGCCAGAGCTCTGGCGCGTCACTTGTGAGTCAGAGCTCAGGCGTGCAGGCTTATGTGGGGAGAGGTTGTCGCTGCGCTTTCGGGCCAGAGCCGGGTGTGGGGCTGCCGGGGTTGGTCGACCAGCACGCCGCGGCTCCCGAGGCCTGACCCGCGACCCGCGGGGACCCACCGGGCTTGGGGCGGGAGGCTGGGGACACCCTTCCCGGCCCGGTCGCGGGCCCGCGCGCATCCTGGCCGTCTGAGGCAGCGGCCGAATTTTTTCTCCAAGTCCCCGTGGGGAGCCGGGGACCGTCCTGCCTCGTCCCCCGGGTGCCGGGGAGCGGTCCCTCTGCCGTGACCTGTTGTTTGCCAGTCCCCGTGGGGAGTCGGAGAGCGCTCCCTGAGCGCGCGTGCGGCCCGAGAGGTCACACCTGGCCGGCCTTCGGTCCCTCGTGTGTCCCGGTCGTACGAGGGGACGGCCGAAAACGCTTCCGAGTCTCGCTCTGGAGACTCGGGCCGGCCCCTGCGTGGCACGGGTGGCCGGGAGGACGTCCCTGGCCCGGCGCTGCTCCGGCGTGTGTCCTGGGGTCGACCAGAGGGCCCTGGGTGCTCCGTGTCTGGCTGCGATGGTGGCGATTTTGGGGACAGATGCCCGTGTCGCGGGTTCCCTGGGCCGGCGGCGTGGTCGGTGACTCGACCTCCTGTCTCCTGGGGAGGTATATGTTTCACTCCGAGCCGGCATTTTGGGCCACCGGGTTATTGCTGACACGCTGTCCTCTGGCGACCTGTCGCTGGAGAGGTTGGGTCTCTTGGATGCGTTGCGGGTCTTCGGCCTCCCGGTGACCCGGCTAGCCGGCCCTGCTCGTGCTTGAGCCGCCTGCTGGGGCCCGTGTGCCCGGTCTCTCATGCATCCGAGCGTCCCAGCTCCCGGTGCCGCCTTGGGTCCGGGTCTCTGACCCACCTGGGGGCGGCGGGGAAGGTGGCGCGGGCTTACCCTGCCACCGTGCGCTCCCCGCTGCGGGCACCTGGGGCGGCCGTGACAACCCCACTCCCGCTGGCTCCGTGCCGTGCGTGTCAGGCGTTCCTCGTCTCTGCCGGGTTGTCTGCCGCCCCCGTCCTGGAGCTGGGGATGGCCAGGCTGATCTGCTCGCTGGCCTCTGGGGAGGCTGTGGCTGGCTGGCCGACCCTGCTCCGGGGATGCTTTCCCTGATCGATGTGGTGATGTCACGCTCTCCCGGGCCGGGACCGAGCCGCGACGGGCGAGGGGCGGGCATTCGTGGTGAATGAGACCCGTTCTTCTCGTCCCGCCCGCGGGGTTTCCCCCGTCTCCCATCCCCGCCTGTGGGCGGTGCGTTGGGAGGCACTGGGGTGCGGAACCCGGCCCGACCTCGCTGTCCCGACCCCGCCGTCTGCCTCGTGGCGTCCGGCGTGGGTCGGCGGGGGTCCTCTGACGCAGCAGGCACCCCTCGCTTTCGCCTCTTGTGGTCGTAGTCTCGTGGGCCGCCCCCCTCCGCGGCGGTGGGGGTGCTGTCCCGCTGGCCCGCCGTGCTGCCCTCTCGGGTATTGCGCGAGCGCTGGCTCCGCCTGGGCCTTTGCGGTGCTCCTGGAGCGCCCCGGGTTGTCTCTCAGGTGCCCGAGGCCGAGCGGTGGTGTGTCGCTCCCGCCCCCAGCGCCCCCTCCTCCGGTCGCCGCCATGGTGTCCGCGCGTGGGTCCTGAGGGAGCTCGTTGGCTGTGCGGGTCGAGGCGGTCGAGTGAGACGCGCCCCTCCCACGTGGGGAAGGGCGCCGCCTGGTCTGGCGAGCGCACGTCCCGTGCTCCCCTCTGGCGGGTGAGCGCGGGCCGTGTGAGCGGTTGCGGTGGGCTCGGGCCGGCCACGCGTGCGCCGGCCGGCCGCTGAGGGGCTACCGTTCTGCCTCCGATCGGTCGTGTGTGGGTGAACTGGAGGCGCCTTGCCTCACAGAAAGGAGGTGGGTGGACGGCGGGGGGCCTTGGGGGCTGCGCGCACGCGCGCCGGCCGGGCCCCTGCCCTGACCGCAAACGCTCAAGGTTGCCGCAGGTTTCTTCTCGCGCCGCAGGCCCCCTCCCTTCCCCAGGCGTCCCTGAGCGCCTCTGCGGGCCCGACGAGGGGCGACTGGCGGGTGGGGAGCGTGACCCGCCCTCGGTGAGAAAGCCTTCTCTAGCGATCCGAGAGGTGTGCCTTGGGGTACCGGATCCCCCGGCCTGCCGCCTCTCTCTGTGTTGTGGTAGCGCTGCCGTAGCGACTCGCCTGCAGAGAACCCTCCTCCTCCGCTGCCCCCGCCTTGATGGGATGAGGTGGGGGGACAGTGAGGGTTCCGCCGGACCCCGCGGTGGGGGCCGAGCGCGCGGCTCGTCGTCTACTGTGGCCCGCGCCTCCCCCTTCCGAGTTGGGGGAGGATCCCGCTGGGCCGGGCCCGACGTCCTAGCGGATGGGAAGGCTGCTGCGAGTGGCGGGTGCGCGTGGCACGCCGTCTGGCGCGCGACGCCGCTCTCCGCTGTGAGCCGGCTCTCCGCCCGCTCCCGTGCCGAGCCGCGACCGCTGCCGATGACCGCGTTCGCGTGGCGCGGGGTGTGGGGCCGCCTGGTCCTTGGGGAGCGAGCCGTCCCCACGGGGCGGCGCGCCGGTCTCCCGGAGCGGGACCGGGTCCGGGACGGACGAGAAACGGGCGACATGTGGCCCCTGGTGTTGGGCTTGTGGCTGAGGTTGCTTCGGGGCCGCCGGTGGCGGGACCCGGGGCTCGTGAGGGGGTTGCTCGGTGGGCTGCCCGAGGGCCGTTCGGCGTCCCAGGCGGGGCGCCGCGGGACCGCCCTCGTGTCTGTGGCGGTGGGATCCCGTGGCCGTGTTTTCCTGGTGGCCCGGCCGTGCCTGAGGGTTGCTTGCCCGAGTTAGCCCCCTGCGGGTTCCCCGTGCCCTTGTCTCCGTGGCCCCCTGGCTCCTTGCCTGCCTTGTGCTCCTTTTCCCTGTCCGCCGCCTGCCGATCCTCTCTTCCCCGAGCGGCTCACCGGCTTTTAGGCTGTTGGCCGCCCCGTCTGGGCCCGAACCCGGCTCCGCCTTCTGGGGGCGTCGCCGCCGCCGGCCACGCTGGTTGGCCCGGTGTCCGCGTACCCCACGGCGCGCGCCTTCGGGGCCGGGTCGGTGGCGGCCCGGTGGGCGCCCGGAGGGTTTGGGTCGGCCTTGCGGTGCGTGTGGGGGAAAGCGGGTTCCGGGGGCTCTGGCCGCGTGCGACTGGGCGTGGCGGTGGGGGAGCCGCAGGGATCGCTGAAGGCCCGGTCGGCCGCTCCAGGTGCCACGCGGGGCCGCCTTCG
>NW_027257850.1:10000-16578 GCF_043159975.1 Macaca nemestrina
GCTTTCCCCCACACGCACCGCAAGGCCGACCCAAACCCTCCGGGCGCCCACCGGGCCGCCACCGACCTGGCCCCGAAGGCGCGCGCCGTGGGGTACGCGGACACCGGGCCAACCAGCGTGGCCGGCGGCGGCGACGCCCCCAGAAGGCGGAGCCGGGTTCGGGCCCAGACGGGGCGGCCAACAGCATAAAAGCCGGTGAGCCGCTCGGGGAAGAGAGGATCGGCAGGCGGCGGACAGGGAAAAGGAGCACAAGGCAGGCAAGGAGCCGGGGGGCCACGGAGACAAGGGCACGGGGAACCCGCAGGGGGCTAACTCGGGCAAGCAACCCTCAGGCACGGCCGGGCCACCAGGAAAACACGGCCACGGGATCCCACCGCCACAGACACGAGGGCGGTCCCGCGGCGCCCCGCCTGGGACGCCGAACGGCCCTCGGGCAGCCCACCGAGCAACCCCCTCACGAGCCCCGGGTCCCGCCACCGGCGGCCCCGAAGCAACCTCAGCCACAAGCCCAACACCAGGGGCCACATGTCGCCCGTTTCTCGTCCGTCCCGGACCCGGTCCCGCTCCGGGAGACCGGCGCGCCGCCCCGTGGGGACGGCTCGCTCCCCAAGGACCAGGCGGCCCCACACCCCGCGCCACGCGAACGCGGTCATCGGCAGCGGTCGCGGCTCGGCACGGGAGCGGGCGGAGAGCCGGCTCACAGCGGAGAGCGGCGTCGCGCGCCAGACGGCGTGCCACGCGCACCCGCCACTCGCAGCAGCCTTCCCATCCGCTAGGACGTCGGGCCCGGCCCAGCGGGATCCTCCCCCAACTCGGAAGGGGGAGGCGCGGGCCACAGTAGACGACGAGCCGCGCGCTCGGCCCCCACCGCGGGGTCCGGCGGAACCCTCACTGTCCCCCCACCTCATCCCATCAAGGCGGGGGCAGCGGAGGAGGAGGGTTCTCTGCAGGCGAGTCGCTACGGCAGCGCTACCACAACACAGAGAGAGGCGGCAGGCCGGGGGATCCGGTACCCCAAGGCACACCTCTCGGATCGCTAGAGAAGGCTTTCTCACCGAGGGCGGGTCACGCTCCCCACCCGCCAGTCGCCCCTCGTCGGGCCCGCAGAGGCGCTCAGGGACGCCTGGGGAAGGGAGGGGGCCTGCGGCGCGAGAAGAAACCTGCGGCAACCTTGAGCGTTTGCGGTCAGGGCAGGGGCCCGGCCGGCGCGCGTGCGCGCAGCCCCCAAGGCCCCCCGCCGTCCACCCACCTCCTTTCTGTGAGGCAAGGCGCCTCCAGTTCACCCACACACGACCGATCGGAGGCAGAACGGTAGCCCCTCGGCGGCCGGCCGGCGCACGCGTGGCCGGCCCGAGCCCACCGCAACCGCTCACACGGCCCGCGCTCACCCGCCAGAGGGGAGCACGGGACGTGCGCTCGCCAGACCAGGCGGCGCCCTTCCCCACGTGGGAGGGGCGCGTCTCACTCGACCGCCTCGACCCGCACAGCCAACGAGCTCCCTCAGGACCCACGCGCGGACACCACGGCGGCGACCGGAGGAGGGGGCGCTGGGGGCGGGAGCGACACACCACCGCTCGGCCTCGGGCACCTGAGAGACAACCCGGGGCGCTCCAGGAGCACCGCAAAGGCCCAGGCGGAGCCAGCGCTCGCGCAATACCCGAGAGGGCAGCACGGCGGGCCAGCGGGACAGCACCCCCACCGCCGCGGAGGGGGGCGGCCCACGAGACTACGACCACAAGAGGCGAAAGCGAGGGGTGCCTGCTGCGTCAGAGGACCCCCGCCGACCCACGCCGGACGCCACGAGGCAGACGGCGGGGTCGGGACAGCGAGGTCGGGCCGGGTTCCGCACCCCAGTGCCTCCCAACGCACCGCCCACAGGCGGGGATGGGAGACGGGGGAAACCCCGCGGGCGGGACGAGAAGAACGGGTCTCATTCACCACGAATGCCCGCCCCTCGCCCGTCGCGGCTCGGTCCCGGCCCGGGAGAGCGTGACATCACCACATCGATCAGGGAAAGCATCCCCGGAGCAGGGTCGGCCAGCCAGCCACAGCCTCCCCAGAGGCCAGCGAGCAGATCAGCCTGGCCATCCCCAGCTCCAGGACGGGGGCGGCAGACAACCCGGCAGAGACGAGGAATGCCTGACACGCACGGCACGGAGCCAGCGGGAGTGGGGTTGTCACGGCCGCCCCAGGTGCCCGCAGCGGGGAGCGCACGGTGGCAGGGTAAGCCCGCGCCACCTTCCCCGCCGCCCCCAGGTGGGTCAGAGACCCGGACCCAAGGCGGCACCGGGAGCTGGGACGCTCGGATGCATGAGAGACCGGGCACACGGGCCCCAGCAGGCGGCTCAAGCACGAGCAGGGCCGGCTAGCCGGGTCACCGGGAGGCCGAAGACCCGCAACGCATCCAAGAGACCCAACCTCTCCAGCGACAGGTCGCCAGAGGACAGCGTGTCAGCAATAACCCGGTGGCCCAAAATGCCGGCTCGGAGTGAAACATATACCTCCCCAGGAGACAGGAGGTCGAGTCACCGACCACGCCGCCGGCCCAGGGAACCCGCGACACGGGCATCTGTCCCCAAAATCGCCACCATCGCAGCCAGACACGGAGCACCCAGGGCCCTCTGGTCGACCCCAGGACACACGCCGGAGCAGCGCCGGGCCAGGGACGTCCTCCCGGCCACCCGTGCCACGCAGGGGCCGGCCCGAGTCTCCAGAGCGAGACTCGGAAGCGTTTTCGGCCGTCCCCTCGTACGACCGGGACACACGAGGGACCGAAGGCCGGCCAGGTGTGACCTCTCGGGCCGCACGCGCGCTCAGGGAGCGCTCTCCGACTCCCCACGGGGACTGGCAAACAACAGGTCACGGCAGAGGGACCGCTCCCCGGCACCCGGGGGACGAGGCAGGACGGTCCCCGGCTCCCCACGGGGACTTGGAGAAAAAATTCGGCCGCTGCCTCAGACGGCCAGGATGCGCGCGGGCCCGCGACCGGGCCGGGAAGGGTGTCCCCAGCCTCCCGCCCCAAGCCCGGTGGGTCCCCGCGGGTCGCGGGTCAGGCCTCGGGAGCCGCGGCGTGCTGGTCGACCAACCCCGGCAGCCCCACACCCGGCTCTGGCCCGAAAGCGCAGCGACAACCTCTCCCCACATAAGCCTGCACGCCTGAGCTCTGACTCACAAGTGACGCGCCAGAGCTCTGGCGCGACCGGGACAGCCCGGCTGACGACCGCGGTCTTTCCGGAGCTCTGCCTAGCTCACAGCGGGGACGGTCCCCTCCCTCGGCAGCTGCCACCGCAGCTCCGGAAGCCAAGGGAACGATATAAAAGCGGCCGCCAGATGGAGTCCGACAACCGTCGCGAACGTCACCAAGACAGATCCGGATGGCAGGCCGGCCCGCGGACCGCAAAACCGAAACCGTGAGTCGAGAGACGCTATCCCGAGGCCGAAAACGCAGCCCCTGTACCCCAACCCCACAGAAACGGTCCCCAAACCCTGTCTCTGCATGGACCGCGACACAGTCAGAAGACAACCCACGGCGTGTGGATGTTCGGAGAGGCATCTCGGTGGGAGAAACAACAAGCAAGGACTCGGTCGCGGGTCGTTGAGGACACAGGGAGACACAGAATGCGTAGGCTCTTCCTGAATCCAGACAGAGGAGGAGGGAGGGAGGGAGGGAGGGAGGGAGGGAGGGAGGGCAGGCAGGCAGGCAGGCAAACATAAAGAAGGAAACAGAGAAAGAAAGAAAGGAAGGAAAACCTAAAGGAGAGAAAGAAAGAAAAGAGAACAAAAAAAAGACAAATATCAATATAAGTATTTACATTTGGATATAGGTATAACATATAAAACTACATTAAAATAGAAAAAAATTTATATGCATACACATGAATGAACAGATAAACATGAATAAATAAAAAATAAGATAACATAACATAAGCAAATAGGCCAGGCGCGGTGGCTGACGCCTGTGATCCCAGCACTTTCAGAGGCTGGGGGAGAGAGAGAGAGAAAAAATATGAAAGAAAGAAAGAAAGAAAGAAAGAAAGAAAGAAAGAAAGAAAGAAAGAAAGAAAGAAAGAGAGAGAAAGAGAGAGAGGAAGAAAGACAGAAAGAAAGAAAGAAAGAAGAAAGAGTGAGAGAGAGGGAGAAAGACAGCGAGAAAGAAAGACGAGAGAAGAAAGAAAAAAAAAGAAAGAGGAAAGACAGGAAGAAAGACAAAGCAAGAAAGCAAGAAAACAAGACAGCAAGAAAGCACGACAGAAAGAGAGAAAGAGACAGAAAGAAAAAGCAAGAAAGCAGCAGAGAGAGAGAGAGAGAGAGAGAGAGAGAGAGAGAGAGAGAGCGCGCGCGCGCGAGCGCGAGCGAGCGAGCGAGCGAGCGAGAGAGAGGAGGAGGAGGCGAGGCGAGGCGAGGCGAGGCGAGGCGAGGCGAGGCGAGGCGAGGCGAGGCGAGGATCTACCTGCTTTCACTACATGTGGGGAGAATCAGGAAAGCCCCCACTAACAACAAGGCCTGAAGTGGAGCTGCCATCTGTGAAATCCGAGCAGAAGAGTCCACACGGGTTAAAGACACGAAGCAAGACAGGGAAACAACTGCTCAAAGAGAAGAACAATCTGGCCCAGCCAGGGTCTGTCTCCTGAAGTTGTGTGGGCAACGAGGGAGTGGGACGGAGGGAGGGAGTGGGACGGAGGGAGGGAGGGCCTCCGAGGCTCGTGTCAAACAATAAATGATAATAAAATAAAAGGAAGTTAAAAAAGAAAAAATTGCGCATCATTCGTAGCATCACTGACGCCTTGAAAGGCGAGAGGCATGTGTTTATGTCACTGTGGGACTGTTTTCTTTTTTCTTTTTTTTTTTTTCTTCCCTCTTTTCCCGGAAACTCACTTTTTAATTTTTTCATTTTCCTTTTCTTTTTTTTTTTTTAATTTTTAATTTTACTTTCATTTTTACTTTTATTTTTAATTGTTTGAGAGGTTGTCTCCCTCTCTCGCCCAGGCTGGTGTACAGTGGCGCGATCTCAGCTCACTGCAACCTCCGCCTCCCAGGTTCAAGTGATTCTCCTGCCTCAGCTCGGCCTCCCGAGTAGCTGAGATTACAGACGCGCACGACCATGCCCGGCTAATTTTTGGTATTTTGACTAGAGACGGACGGGGTTTCACCATACTGGCCCTGCTGGTCTGACCACCTCGTGATCCAGCGATCCACCACCCTCGGCGTCCCAAAGTGCTGGGATGACAGGCTTGAGCCACCGCGCCGGGCCTAGTTATTCCTTTTATTTTATTTCTAATTTTTAATTGTACGTATGCATGTATGCATGTATGTATGTATGTATGTATGTATGTATGTATGCATGCATGCATGCATGCATCTATCCTTTTTTTTTTTTTGAGACGGACAGAGAGAGACAGTGAGAAACAGAGAGAGAGAGAGAGAGAGAGAGAGAGACAGACAGACAGACAGAGAGAGAGAGAGAAACAGACGGGGGGGAGAGAGAGAGAGAGAGAGAGAGAGAGAGACCAACAGACAGAAGGACAGACAGAGAAAGAGAGTAAGACAGAAGACAGACACAGGGAGAGAGACAAGCGGGGGGGGGGAGAGAGAGAGAGAGAGAGAGAGAGAGAGAGAGAGAGAGAGAGAGCGCTCCCCTTGGGCCTCAATGGTCTTTGCAATGTTCTTTCACAGATTCTGCAAACACAGTGTTTCCAACATTTGGAATCCAAAGAAAACTGTAACTCTGTAACGTGTCTCCACAGATGAGTAATCACCTCCGATGATAGTTTATTTCTGGTTTTTTTTTTTTTTTTTTTTTTTTTTTTGAGACGGAGTCTCGCTCTGTCGCCCAGGCTGGAGTGCAGGGGCCGGATCTCAGCTCAGTGCAAGCTCCGCCTCCCGGGTTCACGCCATTCTCCTGCCTCAGCCTCCCGAGTAGCTGGGACTGCAGGCGCCCGCCACCTCGCCCGGCTAGTTTTCTTTGTAGTTTTGGTAGAGACGGGGTTTCACCGTGTTCACCAGGATGGTCTCGATCTCCTGACCTCGTGATCCACCCGTCTCGGCCTCCCAAAGTGCTGGGATTACAGGCTTGAGCCACCGCGCCCGGCCTTATTTCTGGTTTTTATCTGGGGAGTTTCGGTTTTTCTCCATAGGTTTCAAGGGGCTCCCAAAGTCCCTTCGCAGATTCCATTAAGAAGAATATTTCCAAACCGACGTATCAAAAGAATGCTTTAAGTTTGTGAGAGGAATCCCCACATTACAAAACCGTTTCACACATAGGTTCTTTTTGGTTTTTATCTGGGGAGAATCTGTTTTTCACCCTAGGCCTCAATTGCAGCCCACATTCTTTTCACAGATTCTACTAAAAGAGGGCTTCCAATCCGCTGAGTCCAAATTAAGTTAGACCTCTGTGCGAGGAATCCACACACAGAGCAGTTGCTCAGATAGCTTCCTTGTAGTTGTTATCAGGAAATATGCGCTTTGCCACCATTGGCCTCCAAGGAGTCCCAAATATCCTTTTGCAGATTATACAACCTAAGTGTTTCCAACCTGCTGCACCGAAAGACGGGTTTAACTCTGTGAGATGAATCCATATA
>NW_027257851.1:0-16424 GCF_043159975.1 Macaca nemestrina
TTCTCTGAGACAGGAGCTGGCTCGAGCAGCCTCCATCACAGGCTCTGGGCTGCAGGCATTTCCTTCTGCAGGAACACAGCAGCTGTTCCCCGGACCCATCACGAGCCTCCCGCTCTTGGGTCCAGTGCCCAAGACCCAGATAAGCATCTCACTTCCAAGGCAAGAGCTTTCTACTCTTTCCCAATTATGGTGCTTCCAAAGTACTGCAGGGATACTTGGCGGGCACGCTGAGTGGGAAACGGCCAAACGCACCTTCCCAAAAATGCATCTGACACAGAAAAATTACTCCTAGAGCTTGACAATGAAAGACTACATTTTGCTAATATTGGCGGGGGGGGGGCGGGGGGGCGGCAGAATCCCAGCATATGTACACACTTTCTAAACCTGGATCCATGAACAAACAACTGTACTTCAGTTACCAGATTTCCTTGGTCCCGGAGCTTCAAACTCTAACAGGCTGCTGTCTAAACGCTTTGGCAAACGCTCTAGCACTTTCATCCCAACGGACAGACACACCATGTGTGGACACACGAAGACCCCCAAACGTTGCTACCCAGAGGGTCATCCGCGGACCCGCATCAACTGCATGGCCTGGGAGCCTGCGAGAGACGCGGGATCTGAGGACCTACACCCAACCAGCTGAAGCAGCATCTGTACTTTAACAAACTCCTCAGGTAATTTCCATGCACATTAAAGTTTAAAAACCATGGCTGGGCGCGGTGGCTCACGCTTGTAATCCCAGCACTTTGGGAGGCCGAGGCGGGTGGATCACCTGAGGTCAGGAGTTTGAGACCAGCCTGGTCAACATGGTGAAACCCTGTCTCGACTAAAAACACAAAAATTAGCGGGGTGTGGTGGCACGTGCCTGTAATCCCAACTACTCGGGAAGTTGAGGCAGGAGAATCAGTTGAACTCGGGAGGCGGAGGTTACAGTGAGCTGAGATTTCGCCACTGCACTCCAGCCTGGGTGACAGAGTGAGACTCTGTCTCAAAAAAAAAAAAAAAAAAAAAAAGTTCAAAAAGCACAAGGTGAAGATATAATGAAGAACACATTTTTGAGTCCTGTATTTCTTACTTTCTATGATCTTTGACCACAGACCCCATCACCCAAATTGGTGAAAATACGAAAGTCCTAATAGGATTAGCTCATTCCCAAATAAACGTATACCACAGGTGGGTATTTAGCTATGTGGACCATAAGAAAATAACATTCTGGGATTTGCTAGTACATGTATAGTAACTATATTTTGGGAAAGTCAAAGCGTGTTTTTATGACCCTGAAAAAGTGGCTGTATTCTTTGGCAGGCTATTAGTTTTACACTCGATCTCTATATTAGGCCACCCCTGCTGTGCGGATGATCACATAGCCTGGGATACCTCGTCTACCTCGAAAGCAGGCACAGCACAGCACGCTCCGATGTGCTGCGGGATGGTAGAGCTCGCACACGTGGCAAATTGATGGCTAGTCCCCTGTGGATACCTTCCAAAGCTGCATCTTCTTGATCCAACAGCAACCCCCTCTTGTTTCATTTCTTGTAAAATTAGCTTCCCCACAGATTAGTGTGACCGTCAGCTGAAGTGGGAATTCAAGGGCCACAAAATCAAAAGCCTGAGTGGCTCATTGACAAAGGTGAGTTCTTTCTTCCCGTCTACACTCTTCGGGTCTACCAGTTATCCCTCCGCCTATTAGTGCAGCTCAAGTGAGGTCCCTCAGAGCTCAGCAGAGACCTGTTGTACCTTGCCAGCAGGTAGGTCATAGAGAAAAATAAATCTTACATCCCTCTCACAAAAAGCCACACAGAGACAGTCCCTGCATACTGAGAACACTGCCAATTGAGGTAATGATAGATGAATGAATTGCCAACGTTGTCTCTCTGCCTGTCAGTTCCAAATACTACCCAGTCTTTATACAGGCTCCCCAGAGTACCCACGTATCTTCGGGGTCTAAAATACCAGAGGGGGAGAAAAAAATGCAGAAACAGCAAAGGCACTCAGAGCACAAAACTGTTGTCAGCTGGGGGAGATGACCGCCACCAGCAATCGTGGTAACTGGGAGGATCTCGAGGTGACTTCATTAAATAGCACCCAGTGTTAAAGAGGAGGCCAAGAAGCATCTCATTGTCTTGGAGGAAGGCCACTGCAGGAGGTGGCGAAGGCAACAGAAGCTTGTAAGGACTAAACCCAGATCTGGGAAGGAGTCATACAGCTGCTCTGCCCTGTCTTTGGGGAGTGGAGAGGAGACTGAAGTCCAGAAAGGTAGATGCATTTCTCCAACTTCACACAGAGCGCTATGGTGAACAATGGCTGAGATGCAGAACACCGCAGGCAACTTCTTGCCAAGCTGCCTGCTAGTTCACCTCCCCAGAGGGTGTGTGCACCAAATCGCACGCAGGGTGTCACCAGAAGTGCGCATTTGGCTCTGGTCCTCTGCTCTTTACACTGCTGAGAATTTGTATGTTTGCCCCATTGTTGAAAATTCCTTTCTCTTCATGTTCATCTCAGATGTCTGGGGCGGTCTCAGCCCATTCGTAAAGACAGGAACATCTGCTCTTTGTCAAATTGCCCTGATGCTTGACCGCCCCAAAGAGGAATCATGCTCATCTCTTCCGCACTCTCACAGGACCTTATTCCCACAGTGACATAGCTGGCCACACTCCAGTGTGACAACTGGTTACCTGTCTCTCCTTGTCCCTGCCACCCTCGGCTGTGAGAGCCTTGTCCTCAGAGATCATGACCTGTCTTTTGTCTTTTCTCCCTCGACCCAATACCAGAGTCTGAAACTGACATGAAAGCCTCTGCCATCTGTAGTGATCTCAATTTCAATTAATTAGAACTAACTACAATTAAGAATTGCATCTCTCAGTCACCAGCCACATTTAAAAAAATTTTTAAGTTCTGGGATACATGTGCACAACGTGCAGGTTTGTTACATAGGTATGCATGTGCCATGGTGGTTTGCTGCACCCATCAACCCACTGTCTAGGTTTTAAGCCCTGTATGCATTAGGTATTTGTGCTAATGCTCTCCCTCCCCTTCCCCTCCACCGCCCGACAGGCCCCAGTGTGTGATGCTGCCCTCCCTGTGTCCGTGTGTTCTCATTGTACAACTCCCACTTGTGAGTGAGAACATGCGGTGTTTGGTTTTCTGTCCTGTGTCAGTTTGCTGAGAATGATGGTTTCCAGCTTCATCCATGTCCCTGCAAAGGACATGAACTCATTCTTTTTTTATGGCTGCATAGTATTCCATGGTGTATATGTGCCACATTTTCTTTATTCAGTCTATCATTGATGGGCATTTGGGTTGGTTCCAAGTCTTTGTTATTGTAAATAGTGCCACAAGAAACATACGTATGCAGGTGTCTTTATAGTAGAATGACTTATAATCCTTTGGGTATATACCCAGTAATGGGATTGCTGGGTCAAATGGTATTTTTGGTTCTAGGCCCTTGAGGAATCACCGCACTGTCTTCCACAATGATTAAACTAATTTACACTCCCACCAACAGGGTGAAAGCGTTCCTATTTCTCCACATCCTCTCCAGCATCTGTTGTGTCCTGACTTTTTAATGATCGTCATTCTAACTGGCGTGAGACAGTATCTCCTTGCGGTTTTGATTTGCATTTCTCTAATAACAAACAACCCAATCAAAAAGTGGGTGAAGGATATGAACGGACACTTCTCAAAAGAAGATATTTATGCAGCCAGCAAACATGAAAAAAGCTCGTTATCACTGGTCACCAGCCACATTTTAAGACTGTGACAGCAACATGTGGCTAGTGGCTGCAACGCTGCTCAGTGCAGGTGCAGCACAAATCCACCATTGCCGAAAGCTCCATGGGACCATGCTGGACTGTATGTGGTACACAGTAAAGGTTTGTTGAAATCACGAATAAAATAAATGTGTACACCAGAGCTTTAATGGGGAATATTTAAGTAAATCCACAAACTTAAGCAAAACACCTGTACCGTTCCAATCTGTTCTTCCTGAAGAGATAAGTAGGGCTAAAACCATGGTTTCCACTTCTCATTCAATATCGTTCCAGGAATAAAAAATGTGGTAAGTGTTAGAAAGATGGAAAACTCTACTTACAGAGCTATCCACAGTCAGCAACATTTTTCAGTGTCTAAACAACCCTGGTTGATGAGAACTGGGAAGACAGTAACCCAGTGGATGACTGTGGATCTGGTCATGTCCATGAAGCCGCACAGTTCCCTTCCCAAGGTTTTGGGTCTGGCATCACCCACACTGTGTCTGTCAAAGTGTGACCACCGGATTCCCTTCTCCTCTCCAGGGAAATGGGGTTAATGACAAGGGAGCAGTGGGTGTGTTCTAGACCTGGTTCCTGCCCCTAACACCACATAAACTTGGGAATTAAGTAAACCCTCCATTTCTGTGGGTTTGATTTCTCTCATTTCAGAATGAACTTAATGATCACTGAGTCTCCTTTCTGCTTTAATATTTTATAGTTCCTGGATAGTAACTCAAAATCAATAGGATTCTCAAAGCTTTCCCTGCTATTTTGGACAATACCATGCAAGCCAGCAAAGATTATTTTCAGACACACATCTATGCCAAATTAATTGCTTCCCTATCCCTGTCTGTCCCTTCATTCTATCTCACTTTACATGTATATCATCCATTAAATTCATCTTCAAAACAACACTTCGGTAAATATTCCACTAATTGAACAGGAATCCCTTCCAGGCTCCTCGTTACTTCCCTGCTTCAGGATACAGCTTCGTGTCGATTCCAGATTTCAGTTCTTCAAGAGCCTGGGAATGCCTGTCCTCCCCTCTCTGCACCTCCAACGCTGGGCTGTTTCTCTAGGAGGCCATGCCCGCAGAAGCAAGACCTGCTCCCACCACTTGCTTTCTAACCCTGATGAGGTATTACACTCAGGGTGTGGGCCAAGCAACCCAGGGATCTGAGCAAACCATTTTTCCCTTTTCTTTTAGTCTCTGGCTATTGGAGTTCTGTGGTTCTGAGGCCATGACCTGCTTTAGCTCATAGACGTGGAGAGAACTGTTCCAGCAAGCATGAATAACAACCGCCTCCACCAGAGGGGTCTCAGAAAACAAACTCCAATTGCACTCCTGTTAAAAGCATTAAAGTGTATGGAATTACTCATAGTAATGCATATTTCTTTTCCATTCTATGCGTATTTCCACTGAAGGCAGAACAGAAATGTAATAGCCTGGGCAAATGAGATTTCTTTGCAAATTATCACAGGGCTTATAATATCTGTGTTTTTCCTTTACCATTCTGGCAACCCAAATCACACGTCCAGTATAAATGGTGGTAATTAAGAGACAAGTTCATAATAGAGGAAAGAACGTGTCCCATACATTTTTATATCCCATTATTTCTTTTGCTTTTTCCATTTTCCCTGCCATGTAGGGTGGGGGTTAGTATAGACAATGAGGTTTTTGAGTTCTAAATTCTAGTTCCACTTTTGAAAGGAAGTTTCACAACAGCCTAAGCAAAATTTTAGTATTTTTTACCTTCATTTTTCTCTTCTAAGACATGAGGTCAACATTACTCCTCAAATAAAAATAGCGATTGATATAGATATCAAATTACGGTATAGTAAACGGCGACTTCAAAATTGATTTTACCTTTATCTTCACTCCCAATCTGTTGCTATATTAAGATCCTAATTCTTCATCAATATATACGTCGACCATATGACTTATTGCCCAAACTGGGACACTATTGAGAATAAAAGGGAATGCTACTAAAACTGAAGTCAGGACAATTGACATAAACCAGGACTGGCCTAAGCAAATTGGGATATACGGTCCTCCTACCTACGAAGCACTTAACACTGCTTTTTACCCTAATCATTCTAATAACTAATGATTCTTCTATTTTATCCTGCCACCCATCATTCCAAGTGTTTACTCTTCATTCTCCACTTTGCCTGGAAGCCTCAAACTGTTTTTCTCCGAGAGGTATCCATCACCATTCAGACCCCCCAAACGACCTGTGGGAACCAGACACCAAGCAAGACATTAGGATTGAACCAAGGACACCTAGACACAAGTGTCTCTCTTATCTAACGATCCTATGACCTCCCTGGAGACAGGAACTCTGACACATGCCTTTTTGTGTCCCTCTCTGCCCACCCTCCAGAGACCCAGTGAATACTATTTGCAGACCAACAAGACCAATCACCTCGCTTTCCTATTCTTTCCTTGTAGGAAATCAAGAGGAAATCTTGTAAATGTTGCAATCATTGAACAGGAATCCCTTCCAGGACCCAAGGAAATCAATTTTACTTGCCATACCTTAAGGAAGGATATGAATTAGCATTGAACAGCTAGCTCTCTAGAGAAAATTATTGTGGGGAAAGCAACTGGTATTATTTCTATGTGACAACTATACAAATTGTATGACGATGATTGCAGTAGCCTGCAAATGTTTTAAAGTGTTTCTATACATACAAGCTAAAATTAGAAATACAACAGAATGGCAGAATTATGCATTCTTGACAAACATACAACACTGTGTAAATTAGGATGAGGATGAGGTCTCCCCTGGCAACAAGGGAAATTAGTACACTGGCGGCAGGTAGAATTGTCATATCATATCCATATCGCATTTCTGAAATCATAGGTTCAATTTTATCATCATTATATCTGCATCCTTGTTTCGTCACAGTATATATAGGCTGTGGGCTCTGACTTTTATCTTCCAGGGATGAATTAATACAAAAGACTAGACCACATAAATTAGGAACCACCAAGACATGGCCACATCATGTTTCTAGACAGGGACCTGAGTCATAGAAGGTGACATCCCCATAAACAGAACCCAAGACTTGTATCCCACAGAACTTAGGCACAGGGTCATGCATATTTTGATTTGCTGGTAATTTGGACATATGTCAGTATGTTTTATTCCCTGTACTTATTTCATCATAAGTCTTTGAAGAGTTAATTGACCAATGTTTGCCAAATCTTAAGGATCTCAGACAGTGAGGTTTAATTTTTCCTAAAGGCATGGAGGTAAGGTCACACATATCTGAGATAGCCTTCACTAAAGAAGTACAGGCTTTATGCAGGCTTTATGCATGAAAAATAACTTGAAATCCTTTTTTTGGTCAATAAAAGTGTCAGGTTTAAGGTTCAATTAAAATGATGCATGTCTGTTATATGGCAGTTCCTAACAACAAAACCTCCAAAAAGTAAGACATTCAGGTAACAGAGAGGCCCAATTTATATTTGCTATTTGAATCAATTAAAAACGTGTGCTTGGCCTAAACATTTAGGTGTGTGTGTGTGACAGAAGATGTAAGTGTCTTCCCTCTGATTATTAATCATATTTATTGAATACTGGCAGTCCCGGTGCAGTTCTCAATAGATTATGAAAACACCATCCAAATCTTTAGTTTCTAATGAAAATAAAGCAAAAATAAAGAATCAACTTTCTGAATCATTAGAGTAAATGCCTAACTAAGAAAGACTGCTCTATTTCTTAGGGAATGAAATTTCCATCACAGAAGAGATTCCAGCTAGACTCTTGCTAATTTGTGGTTCTGAGGGCAGCATGTAAAGAGATCCATTGCAATGAAGAATAATGAAGACCCAGTTTGTATTTGAAATACAGGTTTAAAGTCAGTCCCAGTAGGAATTGTGGGCACTTGAGGCTCAAGGTTATCAAGGTCTGCCACGAATACTCTGGAGAGCAAGTATTTTTTGTCATTAAGGGGTTCCCAGAAAACTTCCATTTGCAATAAAGGCCCTACATCCCTCTTGGGCAGAATGGCTGGCAAGACACTGGGTGCCACAAGGGGGATGGAGTGAGGAGACCCATCAGGGCCCAACTCTGCCGATTTCCAGTCAGTGGGGGTCCGGGCACCTTCTCTCACTAAGCTTTCACTTCTGATAGAAAATGGAGACAACAGGCCGGGCACGGTGGCTCATGCCTGTAATCCCAGCATTTTGGGAGTCCAAGGTGGGAGAATCACTTGGGGTCAGGAGTTCAAGACCAGCCTGGCCAATATGGTGAAGCCCTGTCTCTACTAAAAATACAACAAAATTAGCTAGGCATGTTGGCGCACACCTGTAGTCCCAGCTACTCGGGAGGCCGAGGCAGGAGAATCGTTTTAACCCAGGAGGCGGAGGTTGCAGTGAGCCAAGATCACGCCATTGCACTGCAGCCAGGGGCAACAAAGCAAGAATCTGCCAGAAAGAAAGAGAGAAAGAGAGAAAGAGAGAAGGAAGGAAGGAAGGAAGGAAGGAAGGAAGGAAGGAAGGAAGGAAGGAAGGAAGGAAGGAAGGAAGGAAGGAAGGAAGGAAGGAAGGAAGGAAGGAAGGAAGGAAGGAAGGAAGGAAGGAAGGAAGGAAAGAAAGAAAGAAAGAAAGAAAG
The DNA here is from genome assembly GCF_043159975.1 of Macaca nemestrina. Classification (NCBI taxonomy): domain Eukaryota; kingdom Metazoa; phylum Chordata; class Mammalia; order Primates; family Cercopithecidae; genus Macaca; species Macaca nemestrina. The sequence continues at coordinate 8,372 of NW_027257851.1, forward strand.
AAAGAAAGAAAGAAAGAAAGAAAGAAAGAAAGAAAGAGAAAGAAAGAAAGAAGGGAAGGAAGGGAAGGAAGGGAAGGAAGGGAAGGAAGGGAAGGAAGGGAAGTAAGGGAAGGAAGGAAGGAAGGAAGGAAGGAAGGAAGGAAGGAAGGAAGGAAGGAAGGAAGGAAAGAAAAAATGGAGACAATAAATCCTATCCTAAGACTTTGTGAGGACCACATAAACATCAGGCCATGAAAGGGCCGAGAGACGCCTGAGGCTGCAGGTCAGGTCAGCTAGCATCACGGTTTCCACGTCAGGTTAAGATTCAGGATGTTGAAACAAGACATGACTTCCTGCCTGGGTGAACAAGGTGCCCCATCAGGCCAGGAAACACCCCCAACCCAAACATAGAGCCTGGTGGCCGGATTGGTAACAAAAGGTGGGTACAATCAAGTAGCACAGAGGGAGACCTGGCGGTCATGCTGGATGGAACCTGGGAGGGAAGATAACACCGGGGTCACTCCGTGGGAAGAGGAAGAAGTCAAGCTGAGTCTGGGTTTTGGGTTCTGATACAGGCCACAGAGAAGTCAAGAGACGAGGCCAGTGGAAACCCATCCAGCATCAGCCTACGTCTGCCTGGGAGGGCAGAAGTGCAGTGAGAATGATTCAAAGCGGGAGTGAACGAGCAAACACAACTTTGATTAAATTATCTGAAACATAATGGAACAGAACAAAGGGTACTGGAGCGGAAAGGCTAGGAGCAGACATCAGCTCCCCAAGCAAACTGCTGTGCATGTAGAAGGCAACCGTGAACAGGAAGTACTAGGCAAGTTATTGTCATAATCATAATTAAATCAATCCGTAGGCCATCATCAAACAGAAAACTAGATATATATTCCATTTCTTCCACGAACCCCACCCGCTTTGTCCTCTGCTCATGGGTCTGCCCTGATTGAAGAAATGGTTCATGGACTTGGTGTTTCCTCTTGGTATCACTCCTTTTAAGTGTCAATGGAAAATATGGGTCTGCGTATGTGTGTATCTTGCGATAGAGATTTTGTAGTTTTCACCTGTACTGTCTCACTTGTACCTCTCATTAGCTTTCATCCACATCAAACCCATCGGGTGTTGGCTAGAATGAAATCAAATTGCTTTTATTTATTTCAAACTGCAACCAGCGCAGATCAAAATATTACAAATTCATGGGAATCAGCTAAAAAGGAGACTCAGAACCTCTATGGAAATTTTATGAAACGGCATGGCTCCCCCTTGTCCCAGTGTTCTGAGGGTGACAGAGGACGAGAGAAGGAACTAAGGCTGAAATCTGTAGAAACAGCAAAGCTCAAACAGCTCCAAGACAAGTGTCATATTATTCTTGGAGTTCTCCTCTCAAGAAACATGATTCCATCCACTTACACCAGAGACGGCAAATGGGTCAATAAAACCTCATGGCTGGGGGACCAACAGCAGCAAGTGCCCCATAGAAGTTAGTTGACGATGAAAATAGACATGCACCTTCTGTGGAGAGCTTGACGAAATCATCTGTCATCAAGGTCAGAGCTTGCCCCATAAAAGTGCCTAAAGCCAAAAGGATCTCACACTCACACAGTCAACAGAACCCTCGCTTCATATGCGGCCCTCATTTCTTCCAGCCTTTTGGGCAAAAGCACTTACTTTTTTCTTTTTTAATGCAAACTACAGTGTTTTAGCTTTAAGCCAACTGTGCCAGTTTAAAGAACTATACATAAACTCCAAAAGAGACTTGCACGATCGAGCTATCTTGGAAAAGCGAATCTCGGAAATGAACAATATCCTCACAGTTTTATTGTCAAGCTCACAATAGCCCTTCATGTTTAAATGCATTATAAACTTTTCCAAGATGTGTATGGAATGGCATTTCATTTGGTTTTGAAGTTTCTCTATTATTCCATTTAATTTTTTTTTGAACAGGGCTAATGAGCCCATTCTCTTCTGCCACCAGGCCAGCTTCTGGAACACACTATAAAACAGAAGGTCTGATCGCAGTAATACCATCTCGGTTTGTGTGGTGCTACAGTTTCTAACGAACTTTTACACACATTACCTGATTTGATTTTTGCTCATGGCTTTTGAAACCAGGTTGATAACGTCAGTTGTACGATATAAGCTCAGGCATTGAAGCAGGCATATTTAGCTAATGTGAGCGTGTTTTATGTTTCAAACACCTTGAAGGCAAAGACTACAATGTTTACTGCCTATAAACCCCCTCTCAGGATATGATACTTCTCTCTTCATAGTATATACCCAATAAATGCTACTGTCTTCCCGAGTACACCTGGAATTAAGAGATTTGCTAGAGTCTAGGAAATGTTCTGTTCTATCGGATGCTGCTATGGTTTCAGGAATCTAGTCTTACTTCCCCTGCCACTGAAAACTGTTAAGTTCCCCGAAGGAGGTCAGGGTCTCACGCTATTTGTAATCTTCTACATTGCCTAAGACCATTGGAAAATGAATTATTCAGCACGAGTCTCTTCATGGCACCGAGTATCACAGGCACAAAGTTTTAGACCAAACGAAAATTGTCTTCATTCTGTAGTTAACTCTTTGCTCATCCAGTGTGCTGTCAAAGTGTCAGAGTATGATGGGGTCTGGGTTAGAAATGGCAGAGTTAGTCAAACTGAGCTTATTTTGCCCAAATAAGAAGAAATGGAGAACAAGCTCCTACAAACAAAAATGCACATTGCATCCTAATGTGATGGGAGCACTTTAAGTCTATTTCCTAATTGTGGGGTTTTACAACTCAGAATGTGGGCTCCTACTGCTTGGTCCCAGGCCGGGTGGCTGGTCTAGAGGTGGACCCGTGACTTTAGCCGGGGCTGGCAGAGTCCTTCCATGGGCCTTTCCAGGCTGGGCTGAGGAGGCAGGGGAGGGTGAGGTCTGCTCTTCCAGAGAACTAAGCTGGGGGTTGGGGGTTGGGGGTTGGGGGAGCGGTGGTGGAAAGTGCTGGGAGAAGCCTTCTCTATATGAGGGCAATAGAGTGCCCACAGGAGGGGAGCAGCTGCCACCCTTTCCAGGCGTGGGTTTTCAGCCCTTTGCAATTCTGTGTCAGCTACTACAGTATCTTTCCCTAAATCTCACTTTTGCCTCAGACAAGAGTCCAAGGCCACTGTCTGTGGGGAGGAGAAGCTCCTCTGTAATTTCTTCCTTTTTTTTTTTTTTTTTTTTTTGACAGAGTCTTGCTCTGTCACCCAGGCTGGAATGCAGTGGTGCAATCTCAGCTCACTACAACCTCTGCCTCCTGGGTTCAAGCGATTCTCCCGCCTCAGCCTCCCACGCAGCTGGGATTACAGGCGTGTGCCACCACGCCCGGCTAATTTTTTTGTATTTTTAGTAGAGATGGGGTTTCACCATATTGGCCAGGCTGGTCTTGAACTCCTGACCTTGTGATCCGCCCGCCTCGGCCTCCCAAAGGTGCTGGGATTACAGGCGTGAGCCACCGCGCCTGGCTACCATCTCCAATTTCTAATCCTCACTGATCCCCAACAAGCAACAGTGAAGTAACCAGGGGGAAAATCTCCATGATGGCTCCTAGCCCTCTCCTAACTTCCTCTTCAACTCCAGCTGTGGGCCCCCCGCACCCAAGACCCAGTGTTCATTTTAAGGAGGGTAGAGAGGGGTACAAGGAGAGCAGGTTTTGTAAAATTATGCCATTTTTTCTTTTCTTTCTTTCTTTTTTTTTTTTTTTGTTTTTTAAGACAGGGTCTCACTCTGTCACCTAGGCTAGAGCACAGTGGCTCAATCACAGCTCACTGCAGTCTCGATCTTTTGGGCTTAAGCGATCCTCCCACCTCAGCCTCTCGAGTAGCTGGGACTACAGGCATGCACCTCCTGCTAATTTTGGTATTTTTTTTTTTAGAGATGGATTTTTGCCATGTTGCCCAAACTGTGGAACATTTTCTTTCGTGAAAGCTGCAAGTGTGAATTCTATCAATGCAGACAATAATGAATGCCTAGAGCACAACAGAAGCTGTTAAATATGAATATTCTTATTTTTTCCATTGGATCCTTTGTGCCTAGAAGTCTGCTAAATAACTAGCAGATGCTCAGTACATATTTATGTAGAATAAATACTACCCTTTGCTCAGAAAGTTGTCAGCAAATATTTATAATAATAAACACTACCTTTTCTAAAACTCTAGAAAATTACTACATTTGCCAATATAAGTTCAAACAGAAGTACAATTGGGGCCTGGCACAGTGGCTCATGCCTGTAATCCCAGCACTTTAGGAGGTCCAGGCGGGTGGATCACCTGAGGCCAGGAGTTCGAGACCAGCCTGGCCAATGTGGTGAAATCCTGTCTCTACTAAAAGTACAAAACATTAGCTGGCCATGGTGGCACATGCCTGTGGTCCCAGCTACTAGGGAGGCTGAGGCAGGAGAATCACTTAAACCTTGGAGGCGGGTGTTGCAGGGAGCTGCGATCGCACCACTGCACTCTGACCTGGGTGACAGAGGAAAACTGTCTCAAAAAAAAAAAAAAAAGAAGTACAATTGGCTATTTTTTCTCTTCATCATATGGATTATGGATTATGGATATGGGTACAGTTTCTACTGTCTGGAGATGATTCTCATTTTCCTGTAAAACTGAGGACGTTAGAAGGTATGAGATAGTTTTTATGAAAACCAAGTACAGAATGGAGTGGCCATGGGAACTTCTGGACACCAGAGTCCCTTATGGAAACCACATGGACACGGGGCCAGCCTGAAGTGAGAGGCACCACCCGTGTAAAGCACACATGCCATTCCAAAGACTTGGAGTGGAAAAAACTAACATAAAATGTTTAATTAACAATTTTTATGTTGCTTGCATGTTGGAATAATAGATTTTTGATATATTAGATTAAATAATATACATGGTAAAATCATTTCCATCTGTTTCTTCTTAATTTTTTAAGATGGCTAGTAAAATTTTTAAATTACATAATAGTTCATGTTGCATATATATATTTACACATATATAAATATATATATATTTATATACATATTTGAGACAGAGTCTCGCTGTGTCGACCAGGCTGGAGTGCAGTGGTGTGATTTCGGCTCACTGCAACCTCCACCTCCTGGGTTCAAGCAATTCTCCTGCCTCAGCTTCCCAAGTAGCTGGGACTGCAGGCACTCACCACCACACCTGGCTAATTTTTGTACTTTTAGTAGAGACGGGGTTTCGCCGTGTTGGCCAGGATGGTCTCAATCTCCTGACCTCGTGATCTGCCCACCTCGGCATCCCAAAGTGCAGGATTATAGGCATGAGCCACCGCGCCCAGCATGTGGCATATTTTTTGAGACAAAGTCTCACTCCTATTGCCCAGGCTGGAGTGCAGTGGTCTGATCTCGGCTCACTGCAACCTCTGTCTCCTAGGTTCAAGCGATTCTCCCACATCAGCCTCCTGAGTATCTGGGATTACAGGCACCCACCATCACGCCCAGGTAACTTTTTGTATTTTTAGTACAGATGAGGTTTCACCATGTTGACCAGGCTGGTCTTGAACTCCTGACCTCAGGTAATCCACCCGCCTCAGCTTCCCAAAGTGCTGGGATTACAGGCATGAGTCACCATGCCCAGTCTCATGTTGCATTTTTGTTAGTACTGGTGCTAAGCGTTATACAAATATGAAGCAGGATTGTTACTCTATTCTAGATGTTAAAATTATGCAGAGAAAAAGAGTTTTAACCTTGTCTTTAAAAATAAAAATCTCGTCTGTGTTAGAGCAAAACAATTTGAAGACAAAAAAGTGTTTTATTACAATCCTAACAATAAGATGGTATTTGTGTTTTTACATGAAATAATCATTAGGTATAATTTTTGTTGTAAATAAATCAGTAAGACTGTTGGAGAAGTTCATGAGGACAAGCTCAGAGAGAGTGCACACAGGCATTCCGTGGTGTTCAGACTTCATTCTCTCTCCCGACATGGCAGACACCTCGTCCTGCTGGCCCTGGGGGCCACGTAAAGATCATCACAGAGCCCCAAATCAACACACTCTAAACCAGAACTGCAGAGGAGGGTAGGCTGGATGAAGAACACACATGCCTGTGCATGAGCCCATCACCCACATCAATCATCCTCACTGCCAACACAGAAGCTACCAGACAGCATGGCTCTCAAATGGCCAGGCTCTCCAAAGCTGTTTCTTTTTTCTCTAACATATAAGCTCATGCCATGGTTTGGGGGCATGGGGAGTGGGGCGGGGACACACATGCTATCACACTGTTACTACACTTCACATACTGAACCCAAGAAAGAAAGAAAGAAAGAAATACATCCTGAATAACAAAGGACAGAAACCCAGCTCTCCATTCCAAACTTACAGGTACAACTTAGCCTCTTTCAGTGATTTCTGGTTCTGTTGCAATAGGTGTGAACTGGGGTATCTTTAACTGGCTCAGCAAGTATCAGCCAAGGGATTTATGTTTTCAAGAACTTTTGTCAGTGTACAGATCGCTTTCAAGGGACCTTCCATGAAGTGATTCCAACCTTTTGGTCTTGGTGTTTGGAGGCTGGAAGAGAGGTGGGGAGTGCAAGTGAGCGTGTGGCTGATAAGGGTGTAATTGATTTGTGGCTTAATAATTTTTTCCCCAGGTCACTCTCATTATCTTTAAATTGATTATACCTCTTCACAGGATAATGTGAGAAAGTAATTGGCATTCCTAAGTATATAAAGAGCGAGAAAGAGAGAGACGAATATTGAGTCTTAGGTCATGAACAATTCTCATATACATTTCTAAGTACAACTATATAATTAATACATAATCTCTGTGAATATTTTTAATGCCCAATGCTAGGTGATTTGAGACCAGAAATGAGGATTCCCGCACAGGGCAAAGCCTACACAAAATTTTATTTTTTGAAAATTTCCAAATTTCCAGTGTTATTAGGAATTCTCTGTATATTGTTAAAATTTAAAACACTGGATCAACACATAAACTACCATATTATTAAAAGTTATTCAGAGTTTCATGAAATGAAGATTTGAATCAAAAACATAAAGTTAGTATTTCCTTTACTTGGCATGCATTTGTTGAGAATATGTCATTCAAGCCATGAGGTTCACAAAATATACAAGCCAGACTCCACTCACAGCAATCCTGATCTTCTTTGGTATTTTTATTAGATTCAATTACTGTCTGTTCCTTTAAGTATAATTTTCTCAATTACTGTCTGTTACTTTAAGTATAATTTGTGTTTCAAGCCAAGCCAAAACAATTATATAAATCTGAAATTTTCAACAGAGATATTACAGAATAAAAAATGATAAAAATTTTAATTACACATCCATTCATTACTGGGGCCATAATTCTTCAGAATCTACGTTCAGTAATCTAAAACCAAGTATCACTATGAGAATCATCTCCAAACAGTAGACACTATGTCCATAATCCATAATCCATAAGTACAAAATACGGTCTATTTTACATGCAATTGTATACATTAGCTGCTTGACAACTTCAGGTTCACAACAGTATCACTATAGAACAAAGTAAAAGAAGTATCTATGTCACAAACACATTTTTGACAATGAATACACCACAACAGAGTTTCAGGTACCTTAGCATAATGGTTCAGCCACATGTCTAAGTGAATTTAATAAAGTCAAAAACTGCAGACTAAGTGCTACAACAGTATCTTATTTTCTGTCCAATTTCAAGCACAGCAGTAGTGAAGGAAAAGTAAACTACTTTATTCAGTGCAGCAAACCCACTTCATAGGAAGTAAATCTGTGTCCGTTTAGCAAAGTCTCTCCTGTAGCCAGATTGATGGGGGGCAGGAAGACAGCCAAAACTTTGACCCAACTGATATAATCATGCTTCTGCTTCTTTATACCTTGGGATACTGTAATTACCATACTAGTAACAGTCGCAGCTGTTATTAGTCAAGCACTTGCTCAGTGTGGAAACTGAGGTTACCCAACTTGTCCAACGCTGGCTACCTAGCAAGTGCTAGAGCTGGAATTTAAACTCAGACCTGTCTGAATCCCAGGCTGGTGCCCCTTCTCCTGTACGACAATCTCCCCATTGCCCCCATTCTCCCAAACT
>NW_027257852.1:0-15835 GCF_043159975.1 Macaca nemestrina
TATATATGTATACACACTGTCCATAAAAGCGTAAGTATACGCATAAAAGTAGGAGGTTGGCCGGGCGTAGTGGCTCACGCCTGTAATCCCAGCACTTTGGGAGGCCGAGGCGGGCGGATCACGAGATCAGGAGATCGAGACCATCCTGGCTAACACAGTGAAACCCCGTCTCTACTGAAAATACAAAAAAAATTAGCCAGGCATGGTGGCGGGCACCTGTAGTCCCAGCTACTCGGGAGGTTGAGGCAGGAGAATGGCGTGAACCCGGGAGGCGGAGCTTGCAGTGAGCTGAGAAGCGCCACTGCACTCCAGCCTGGGCAACAGAGCGAGACTCCATCTCAAAAAAAAAAAAAAAAAAAGTAGGATGTCACCACGCACATTCTAGGCAGAGAAATTCCACCAGTATAGCAAGGGCTTGCTAAGCTGTGAGCTAAGACCTCTCCCAGGGAGACCTCCCTCACCCAGGCTGGGTGTCAAGTGTCGGAGGTCAACGAAATGCTATGCATGCCAGGTGATAGAGGTTACAGTCCGGCGAACTGTCACAGCCACCCTGTGAGGCAGGGGCTGTGGACATCTGCCCGCCCAGCCTCACACAGTGGACAAGAGTTGGCATCCAGCCTCTGGAAAGGTGGCTCCGGGGAGCTTCACCTGCAGGCGTCCCTGGACACTGAGCCATCCACTGCCTCCAAGCAGCAGAGGCCACCAGGCGCTCCCTCAAGGACCCCAAGGGTCATTAGCAAAGGTCTCACAGCCTCAGACAGATATTCCCGCTCACTCCGTTCCCTAGGTTACCAGGCTGGGACACGGAGGACATAAGAGGCTGACAGGGGCCACACAGAAGTTGGCAGCCCCCTAAACAGGCAAGCACTTCAAAGAGAGAGTGTAGAGGGACAGGGTGGGCATAGCGAGGGAATGAAGGCAGCAGGGCTGGGCTGGGGGGTCCAGAGGCATCAACCCTTCCTCTGCAATCCTAGAAAGGGCATTTTTGTCCCCAACCTCAAGAGTATACACAGAAGCAATAACTAACAGCACTAACAACCGTGACCGTTTACTCTGAACCAGGCACTTGCAAAACATCTTTTCCACGCTAGACCTTATTTAACAATAAGGTCATCCCAAGAAGTATTTATTATTTCTCCTGTACTTCCGGTTCTCTAACCTGGCCTAAAGGAGGGAAATAGCTTGCCACCAAGTCACAGGGTTAGAAGGAGCAGAAACAGGACTTTTACCCACACAGCTGACCCAGTTGCCCGTCACCTCCAGGGTCATCCTAGGGGTCCACCCCCCACTGCCAGCCCCACTCCGACTCTTCCTTTTTGAGGACGATTTCTGCACAGAGTAACAGAACCTGTACCCCACACTGCATGCACCCAGGTGTGACCCCCAAACCTGTGTAATCAGAAACAGCCCACAGGGTTTGAGGCTTGGTGTGGCCAAGACAGGGAATTCACCACAGTCCCAAAGAGGGGATCACAGAAAAAGGATAACCTGATCAAAGCCCTGCTGCCTCAGTTTCCCAACCTATGAAATGGTCCTAATGCCACTTTCTTCACAGAACAGGACAGACTCCGGATGCGCTGAAACAAATTCTGGATCCCAGAAATAACAACACTGTAAATAACAATAATAATATAATGGAAATGATATGATATCTGGAATTTGCTTTAAAATACCTTGGCAAAAAAGAAAAAAACTTATGTTCACGGTAGGAAAGGGGGTAATGGTCAAAAAAAGATCAGATCAGCAGAAAATTCTTGCAGAAGCTGGTGATGGTTACACAGGGGTTGGTTGTGGTATTCTCTCAACTCTCAGTGACAGTTTTAAAATTTCCTTAACAAAAAGTTAAAAAGGCTGGGTACATGGCTCATGCTTGCAATCCCAGCACTTTGGGGGGCCTAGGCAGGCAGATCACCTTAGTTCAGGAGTTTGAGACCAGCCTGGCCAACATGGTGAAACCACTTCTCGACTAAAAACACAACAATAAGCCGTGTATGGTGGCATGTGCCTGTAATTCCAGCTACTCAGGAGACTGAGGCACGAGAATTGCTGGAGTCTGGGAAACAGAAGTTGCAGTGAGACGATATGGCACCACTACACTCCAGTCTGGGGTGACAGAGTGAGAGCCTGCCTCAAAAAATAAAAAATGTTAAAATAACAATAAATAAATCTGCCGAGTCTAGATGGCAAAAATAATAATAATAATAATAATAATGAGCAAAGACAGCCAGGTGCAGTTGCTCATGCCTACAATTCCAGGACTTTGGGAAGCCAAAGTGGGAGGACTGTTGAGCCCAGAAGTTGGAGACCAGCCTGGACAATATAGCAAGACCTTATCTCTATAAAATAAAATAAAATATTTAAAAATAATAGGCCGGGTATGGTGGCTCACGTTTGTAATCCCAGCACTTTGGGAAGCTGAGGCGGGTGGATTGCTTGAGTCCAGGAGTTCAAGACTAGCCTGGCCAACATGGCCAAACACCATCTCTACAAAAAAAAACAAAATTAGCTGGGTGTTGTGGCCACATCTGTAGTTGTAGCTATTTGGGAGGCTGAGACATAAGAATCACTTGAACCTGGGAGGCGGAGGTTGCAGTGAGCCGAGATCACGCCACTGCACTCCAGCCTGGGCAGAGAGACTCTTGTCTCAAAAAAAAAAAAAATTAAATTAAAAAAAATTAAATAAATAAAAAATAAGAAGAATCGAAGTGAAGCTTCATTGAACATTCCCGAGAGCCAGGTCCTATTCTAAAAAGCTTCCCAAGTCTTCACTCATTGAAGCTTCACAACACCCAAAGCAGGGGAAGCTCTGTTACAGAAGAGGAAATTGTGGCCCAATGGGTATTTGGGCAATGTCTTCCCTTTTTTTTTTTTTTTTTTTTTGAGACGGAGTCTTGCTCTGTCGCCCTGGCTGGAGTGCAATGGTGTGATCTCAGCTCACCACAACCTCTGCCTCCCAGTTTCAAGCGATTCTCATGCCTCAGCCTCCTGAGTAGCTAGGGTAACAAGTGTGTGCCGCCATGTCTGGCTAATTTTTTGTATTTTTAGTAGAGACAGGGCTTCACCATGTTGGCCAGGCTGGTCTCGAACTCCTGACCTCAGGTGATCCGCCGGCTGGCCTCCCAAAGAGCTGGGATTACAGGCATGAGCCACCAATGCTGGCCCTGTGCCTTCCATTTAAAATGCCAACACTGATTGCCTAGCGTTTGAGGGAAAGGCCATAGCGACTTGGGTATCTAATCCTATGGGAGACTCTGCTACTTAATAATAATTATTCCAATCACAGTCACTCACATTTGGGGCACTTGCTATATACCGCAGGCACTGTGCTGAACACTAAGCGTGCCTGAGGTGGGTGGTTTCCTCTCATGCCCACTCTTCCAGTCGGGGAAACTGAGGCACGGTACAGGGAAGCCCTGTGTGCCTCATGCCGGAGCAGCCTGCTGCGTGCCCTCTGCTGCCATGCAGTTTAGAATGCCAACATTGTTCCTCGTGTGCCTTTCAGGAAGACAATGGGGACCTTTCAGAGCGGAGGAGTCAGTCTGAGTCCCGTGGGAGAACAGTAATCATAGTGAAAACAACAACAGCATCATTTGCTAGTTCCTGAAAGCAACTGCCTGCCCAGCTTGGCAGAACATTGCTTAGTTCAGCCTCACAGCAGACCCTACGAGGGAGGCATCATGGGCCCATTTTATAGACAAGGAAACCGAGGCCTTGCAAAGAAATCGCTTGCCCAGGGTCACACTGCAATTAAGCAGAGAAGTCAGCATTCCATCCGACGCCTGCCAATTAAGCGGGTCACAGTCCCCAGGAGAAATAAACTGCCTAAGAATGACAGGTGACACCAACACTGACGGACAAGGCTACCTTGGCACTTCATGGGTGTTTGGGGACCCTCACAAGAGCTTTACCAAGTAGGTACTGAGATGAACCCACTTAATAGAGGGGAAAACCAAGGCCCCAAGCAAGCCCCCTGTCCACAGCCATTCAGCCAGCAAGCAGCAGAACTGGGATTATAACCAACAGGCAGGGCCCAGAGCCCACGCTCCTGACCTCCACACCAGGTGGCAAGCACGTGACACAGGGGGCCATAAGCAGGAGGAAGAGGTAAGGAGGTCATCAGACACAAGGAGGTCACCCAAAGCAAAGACACGTGCAGCCTGGAGACACTGCCTGGGCGACAGGTGGGATCACATTGAACAGGAGAGAAAGAGAACAACTTTCTTCAAGGTGCAGCATGAGGGACCGGGCACGGTGGCTCACACCTGTAATCCCAGCACTTTGGGAGGCCAAGGCGGGAGGAGTGCTTGAGCAGGAGTTCGAGACTAGCCTGGGCAACACAGTGAGACTTCGTCTTCACAAAAAATACTAAAACTCCCTGGGTGTGGTGGCACGCACCTGTAGTCCCAGCTACTGGGGAGGCTGAGATGCGAGGCTCACTGGAGCCCAGGAAGGATAATGCTGCAGTGAAAAGTGATGGCGTCACTGCACACCAGCCTGGGTGACACAGCAAGATTCTGTCTCAAAAAAATTAAAAAGATGCAACATCAAAGGTGCTCCCTAAGAGCTACCAAAAGGCAAATCACTGGCCCTTGATCTAGCAATCCCACTTCCAGCAGTCCATCCCACAGGCATACTTATTTCCCTTTAACATGTGTGGACATGTGCCTTCCCACACTTCACACAGAAACGTTTGGAAACACCTCCACGTCCATTACAGTAAACCAGGATTCGCCCACAGAGGAATACCATGTAGCCAAGAAAAAGATGGAGAAGACCTACATGGTAGGGTCTCCCAGGGAGATGAAGTGGGAAAAAAACCAATGGAAAGATCAGACTACCATCTGTGTAAGATGAATAGTTTTTTGTTTGTTTGTTTGTTTTTTTTAGACAGTCTCGCTGTGTTGCCCAGGCTGGAGTGGAGTGCAGTGCTGCAACCTCGCCTCCTGCGTTCAAGCAATTCCCCTGCCTCAGGTTCCTGAGTAGCTGGGATTACAGCCACGTACCACACCATGCCCAGCTAATTTTTATATTTTTAGTAGAGACGGGGTTTCACCATGTTGGCCAGGCTGGTCTCGAACTCCTGACCTCAGGTGATTTGCCCACTTCAGCCTCCCAAAGTGCTGGGATTACAGGCATGAGCCACCGTGCCCAGCCTGAATAGTTTTAAAGACATACATCCGCCGGGCGCGGTGGCTCACGCCTGTAATCCCAGCACTTTGGGAGGCCGAGACGGGTGGATCACGAGGTCAGGAGATCGAGACCATCCTGGCTAACACGGTGAAACCCCGTCTCTACTAAAAAATACAAAAAACTAGCCGGGCGAGGTGGCGGGCGCCTGTAGTCCAGCTACCGGGAGCTGAGGCGCGGTCCAGCTGGGTGACAGAGCGAGACTCCGTCTCAAAAAAAAAAAAAAAAAAAAAAAAAAAAAAAAGACATACATCCATATAAAAGTACATGCACAGAACATCAGAATGGAGGTGCTGTCTGCAGGGAAGAGAGCGAGGGGACCAGGGATTCTGGGAGGTAGGGAGTCTGAGCTGAGCTAGAAAAGAACGAGGGCCGGGCGCAGTGGCTCAAGCCTGTAATCCCAGCACTTTGGGAGGCCGAGACGGGCGGATCACGAGGTCAGGAGATCGAGACCATCCTGGCTAACACTGTGAAACCCCGTCTCTACTAAAAAATACAAAAAAAAAACTAGCCGGGCGAGGTGGCGGGCGCCTGTAGTCCCGGCTACTCGGGAGGCTGAGGCAGGAGAATGGCGGGAACCCGGGAGGCGGAGCTTGCAGTGAGCTGAGATCCGGCCACAGCACTCCAGCCTGGGCGACAGAGCGAGACTCCGTCTCAAAAAAAAAAAAAAAAAAGAAAAAAAAGAACGAAAGGCAGAGGGAGAGAAAGATGATGTCTCAGACCACCCAGACAGAATAAATGAAACCCCACGGCGGCTAATCCAACCTTTCTCTCTCCTCCTCCTGGACTGTGTCCCAATGTCTTCACTGATCCCCAGGGCCCTGCCACACAGTAGGCCCTCAGGAAGTTTAATGGGGAACAATTAAAGAAACAAAGGCCCTCTCTGCTTTTGCCAACACTCCCCCCACCCCCAATGAATACATACACTCTTACACAAAACTAATTGTCGCCAAACTAGAAATGCCTTAGAAAACTCTCCCTCTCCACTGGGGAAACTTGCATGTCACTGAGACACAAAAGCTTCAGTCAACTGGGACAAAACTCTAATGGTGGTACTCCAGGAGGAGGAGAACGCGAGGGACGGAACCAGGAGACACTCCCTGGGGACCCCTCAACCAAACGCTCCCCATGCGTCTCTGGTGTGGCATAAGGTGCATCCTACCAGGGAGCTAGCTCAGGCAAGACAGGGGACAAAAAACCAGAGGGATATGAAGGGGTGAGTAAGGAGGGGGCAATTCATTCTGCTGGCGAAGCGGGCAGCAGTTGTCATCGTGGACATGGCGCGGGTGATTGCTCTTGTTTCTACTAAGTGAGGGTGCCTGGTGGGGGAAGAAAGCTCAAATATGACCAGGGCAAGATAACCATACTCCCCACCCCTCTCCCCTGCAGGGCGGGAGAGGGGAAATGGCAGCCCCTCTGCCTTCCAAGCCCAGGCGGCCTGGAAAGGAATGCCATGTTTTCCTGTTTCCAATTAACTTCCCCTACCAGCAGCCTTCTGCATTCTTGAGACCTGGAGTCAAGGCAGCCTGGCGGGTGGGGGTTGAGAGCTGGCGGGGAAACTGGGCTGCTGGCTAGACCTGGGCTCCAAGGTGGCCCACGGGAATCGGGGGAGTCCTACATACCCCTGGGAACTCCCCCTTCATAGGTGCTCTGGGTGCTGATCCCCTGGCCCTTCCACAGCCTGGGGCACACCCCACCTCCTGAAGGAAGGTTAGGGAAGGGCCGAGGACCTCTGGGAAGGAAGTCAGCAGGGAGACCCTCTTGGGCTCTCACCACCCCGCAAAAAGATCAGCTCCTACATTCAGCCAGCACTCAATCTTGAGAGATCTGGGTGTTCTCCACAGCCTCTCTCCTCCTGCCCACCTCCCCCGTCATCTCACCAAGGGAAATACCTGCACTTAAAGGAGGGGACAGTGGCTGTGGGGATCAGGGGTTCCTTAAAGCTCCTGGGATCCAGACCCCATGAAACACCATCTCCCCAGTTCTGTTGACAAATATGAAGTCCCCACGACCAGTCTCTGCCGTCTGGTTTGGAGTCCCAGCTCGGCCGTGGAACATGCTTCCCCTGGCCTCAGTTTCCCCATCTGTAAAATGGCAAGATCACCTGTATTACCTCCTACACCGGGTGAATTGGGCCCAGTCCCTCTCCCTCAGCCTCCAGCCCCTCTCCCTCAGCCCCCTGGCCCCTACAGCTAAACATGTATTCCGCACGGGTAAAGTGCTGAAGGGGTACGGGCCTAGTCCCCAAAGCGCTCAGAGGGTGGGTGTTGCTGAAGGGGAATTGTTTGTTTGCAGTTGGCCTTCCCCAACCACAGGGAATTCGTCTGGGGCAAAGGTCTTCTGCTACCCACCTTTAAATTTTTTATTTTATTTATTATTATTTTTGAGACAGGGTCTCACTCTGTTGCCCAGGCTTGAGAGCAGTGGCACAATCATGGCTCACCCCAGCTTCAAACTCCTAGGCTCAATCAATCCTCCCACCTCAGCACCCCTAAGTAGCTAGGACCACAGGTGAGTGCCACCATGCCCAACTAATTTTTTCATTTTTTGTAGACACAGGGTCTCACCGTGTTGTCTAGGCTGGTCTTGAAATCCTGGGCTCAAGCAACCCTCCAGCCTTGGTCTCCCCAAGTGCCGGGGTTACACGCGTGAGCCATGGCACCCGGCCTTAAATTTAAATGCCAGTTAGATCACCTGAGATTACGACCTCAAGACCAGCCTGGCCAACATGGTGAAATCCCGTCTTTACTAAATATACAAAATTTAGCCGGGTGTGGTGGTGGGTGCCTGTAATCCCAGCTACTCAGGATGCTGAGGCAGGAGAATCACTTGAACCTGGGAGGCAGAGGTTGCAGTGAGCCGAGATCACACCATTGCACTCCAGCCTGGGCAACAGAGCAAGACTCTGTCTCAAAAAAAAAAAAAAAAAAATTAAATGCCAGCAGCTGACATTCCTCCCCTTTGCCCACACTGCGTACTCTGCCTGCTGAATGATAAATATAAATGACACGTTTGGATAATACTTTTACCCACCTCCAGGTCACTTAAAGGAACTATAATTACCCCCACTTGCAGATGAGAAAACAGGACCAGTAGTTAAGTGACCTGCCTAAGGTTACAGAGCGGATCAGGCCAAGGGGAGAAAAGGCAAGAGTGTTCTCTGTTAGCTGCATCAAAGGGCCGTGGTGTGGCAAAGCAACAGCGGGTCACAGGGCATAGGAACCACCAGACATCAACAGTCCCAAACAGTTCAGCTCCTCTCGAGGCAGCGCTGAGTAGCAGCAAATGGGGCCAAGTCCCCCGCTCAGGTAGAGAAGGGAGAGGATGACAGCGGGGCCAGCTTCCAGGTACCCCGAGCCCATCACTGGCCAGGCCTGGGGCTCCCCTTCCCTGACTCCTTACACACCTCCAATTCTCAGTTCCTGCAGGCAATTATCCACTCCAGCCACAAGTGAAATGATCCTGCCCTCAGCCCAACTTCGAAGTGCATCGTACCCCTTCCCAAAACCAGCTCCCAGGGAAAAAAAAATCTGGCCGCTTCTTCTGGGTATTATCTACACTTCCGAACCAGGTCCACTGAAGTCAGAGGGACAAAGTGCCAAAGGGTGGGACAGAAGAAGAGCTTAACAGTTTTGAGCTAAGCTGGAAAAACTCCAGGAGGTTACAAATTGGGGCTCTGTGTGACCCAGGGCTGTGTGACCCTGGGCAAGCTTCTCAACCTCTCTGAGCACTCCATGAACCTGTCTGGAAAATGGGAATAATGTCTGTCCCTTCTCTATTTCCTCCTTGGACTGTGGCCAGTGTGTAATGTACTTAGCAGCAGCGGAATAAGGCTCCCTGGTTAGAGATATTGTTATTAATATTTCCATCTTGAGGGGGGAGCCATGGGAGAAGGCAAGGGAGGTCAACACGCCCCAAGAGTCCTACCAGTGCATGGGCAGGGGGTGCTTCCTGAGTAGTCCTCCCCTGTTTTCTCATGACGCAGGGCAGGGCAGAGTTGACAGAGCCCCCCACACCCACCCCAGGTGCTGGGAGAGGTTAAAAGCACAGAGAGCTTATCATAAATCTCAGGCCTTGATGCCTTGGATGTTTCTAGTTTCCCTTTCAAGTGTCCTCTGTAAAGAGGTGTAAGAGAAAGGCACCCCTAGATCTGTATTATACTGTGGGTGGGTGGGTAGGTGGGTGGGGGGGGGGACAAAAGGGGACGATGGTCAGGACATGGGCCTGGGCACAGACTGCAGCCCGCAAGGCTAGGGACACCAGAGAGCTAGGACCTGTCACCTGGGCCTCCCCGGGAGAGCTGACACGGTGGCCTCTGACCCCACCTCCTGGGAAGTTCAGCTGCTCAGAACCACAAAGCAAAACAAAGGGGCGCGGAGAGGAAGGAGCCGCAGTGCCTTCCAATCACCGCCGGCGCCCGAGCCCGAGCCGAGCCCTCCCGCGGCACCTTGCCCCGTCCTCCCGGCTGGCCGCGCACCAAGGCCCAAGCAGCCCCTGGTCCCTCGTCTCCCCGCGGCCGCCCGTGACAGGAGTCGGGGAAACAGCCGAGGGGCAGCCGGGGATGGGAAAACCAGATGGCTCCATCCCTCCTCCCTCCTCCTCCATCCCTCCCTCCGGGTGCCCGCGGCCTGGCTGCCCTCCGCAGGGGCCCGAGGAGGCCGCGGGCCCAGCTCGTCCGGGCTCACCCCGGGGAAAGGGCTGCCTTTGTCTAAAGGTCACCACCCGAGCGCGGTGCCCCGGCCGGGCCTGGTGCCTCCAGTTCCCAGGCCGAGGGGGAGGAGATGAGGGGCCGCCCCGAACCTCGGGAAGTGACAGGAGGCGCTCACCCCCCCCACCCCCGTAACGGCCCCCTCCGGGATGAGCCTCAGCTGGGGATGGGGGAGGGGGTCACCTCCCTCCACTGCCGGGGGCTGGGGGTCAAGTCAACTCCTTTCATTGTTTAGGGGCAGTGCGGAGGGGGAGCCCCAATGGCCTCCTTCCCCATCCATCCCTCCCCAGCTTTCCAGGGGCCCTCCGTGTCCGCGACACCCACGGGAGGGATTTGGGGAGGGGGCGCAGGGGCCGAGCGAGGCGGGGAGATGCAGGCTCTCCGCCTCCGGCCGGGAGATCACCGACCGCTGCCCAACCCGGTGGCCCTCGCCTTCCCCGAAAGGCAGGGAGCGGGGCGAGGGGAGGGGGCCGGGCCGGGGAGGGGGTCTCCGCGCCCCTCCCCCCGTGGAACGTTAGGTCTCCTCTCTCCGCCGCTCCATTGTATCCCCGGCAGCCGGCGGGAGGGCCGGGGAGGCACCGGGCGCCGGGTCTGGGCAGGGAAGCCGGTTGGGGGGGTCCCCGTAGGATCGGGGCGGCGGCGGTGGTGGAAGAGACGCGGGGCTGGGGGGTGCCGGTGGCGGTGGGCGCCGAGCAGGGGAAAAAAAAAAAAAAAGGAGGCAGCGGGCGCTGCGCCCCGGCTGGGGGGCTGAGTGTGTGAGTGTCGCGGGGGTGGGTTCGGCCCCGGCTCCGGCTCCCCCCACACACACCCTCGCCGCCAACCCCCACTCCCCCCTCGCTTTTGCGCCCTGTCACAGCCCCGACTCGCAGGTAGAGAGAGTTAAGAGATTTAAAGAGAAATTGCTACATTGTGAGAAACTCACCCTGATGTTTGAGCAGCCGTCGGCGCGGGGTCTCCGAGACGGCCCCGCACGGGCTGCAAAGGGAGGACCCAGAAGGGGCCGGCCGGCCGGGCCGGTCAGCGCACTGCCTGATCGCATGGCGGCCGCTCGGCAGCAGCCGCCGGGGCCCCGCCGCCGCCCCGCGCCCAGGCCCGCGCGCCCCGGGCCCGCGCCCGTTCCGGGGAGGGCCCCTCGGGTATGCAAAAAAAAAAAAAAATTTTTTTTAATTAAATGCAAACGGAAAAAAAAAAAACCTCGCAGGTTTTGTGTTCCGCCCCCCCTCCTCTTCCTCCTCCTCCTCCTCCTCCTCTTCCCTCCGCCCTCGCCGGAGGAGGGGCTTCAGGAATCCCCGCCCCGCGCCCGGGCGGACCAGCCCCGGCCCCGCTAGGCCGAGCGGCGGGTCCCGGAGCCAATGGGAGGCTGCGGACGTCCGGGGACGGGGCCCTCCGCGCTGGCACCGCCCCCGCCCCCAGCCCCAGTCCCGGGGGTTCGGGGCGCGCCTGCTCGGGCCACGGTGTAGTTTGTCTACTGCCTCGAGCCGCGATCCGGGTGCTGGGGCGCGGGGTAGCTGAAGGGATCCGCGCTCCCAGACCCCCGGTCCGGCTGGGGAGGGGGCGCCGTGCGTCCTGGGCGCGTCCCCCGAGGCGGAGGACGGTCGTCCGGCGGGAGGACGCGTCCAGGGGGAGCGCCGCAGGTTCGAAAAGATAGCGGGAGTCGAGGATGAAGGAGATGGAGGGGATGGAGGGGAGTCCCTCCAGAGGTGGGACCGCGCCGGAGCCCGGAGACGGAGCCTGGCAGGGTGGAAGGCGGCGGGGACTTCGGGGTGACAGGCCGGGACCCCGGGCGTGGCTTGATCACTCACCCTAGTCGGTCTCGGCCGAGCCACGGCGGCGCCGGGGAGGCGGGTCGGGCCCGCCTCGGAGCCTGTCCCCGGCCCCTGTGGCCGCGCTGATGGGATTCCCAGAAGCCCCAGGACGCCGCCGTGGTGTCGGGTCCGTTTCCGCCCCACCGGGCCGTAAACGCCCTGCTGGCGGGACACGGATTCACGCGTTCCCTTAGCGAGGGCTTGGTGAGCGCCCACTGTGTGCGCTGCTCAGTGCTGGGGGCCCAGCGGGGACACAGAACCCCCGGACCTGCCCTCCCGAGGCTTGCAGCCCCAGGAGACTTATATTTTGTTATCTTAGTCCCTTCTGCCTCCCCAGTGCCCTAGAAAAGCTCGTGCACACAGTAGGTGCCCAGTGAATGCGTGTTGAATAAATGAGTAATTGAGACAGATGCTGATTTTGTTGTTGTTGCGTGATATTTTGTTTTGTTTTGAGACAGAGTTTCGCTCTTTCGCCCAGGCTGGAGTGCAGTGGCACGATCTAGGCTCACTGCAACCTCCGTCCCCCGGGTTCAGGCTATTCTCTTGCCTCAGCCTCCCCAGTAGCTGGGACTCTAGGCGCGCGCCACCACGCCCAGCTAATGTTTGTATTTTTAGTAGAGATGGAGTTTAGCCATGTGGGCCAGGCTGGTCTGGAACTCCCGACCTCAGGTGATCCACCTGCCTCGGCCTCCCCAAGTGCTAGGATTACAGGCGTGAGCCACCGCACCCGGCCTCTGTTTTTTTAAACCTTGACATGTGTTCTAGTATCTTGGCGGTACTACCCATAATATTTACTCCAACGTATTTTTTTTTTTAAAGAATTTATCGGCCAGGCGCGGTGGCTCACACCTGTAATCCCACTACTTTGGGAGGCCGAGGCAGATGGATCACTTGAGGTCAGAGTTCGAGACCAGCCTGGCCAACAAAGGGAAACCCCATCTCTACTGAAAATACAAAAATTAACTGGGTGTGGTGGTGGGCACCTGTAGTCCCAGCTGCTCAGGAGGCTGAGGCAGGAGAATTACTTTAGGCTGGGAGGCAGAGGTTGCAGTGAGCTGAGATAGTGCCATTGCACTCCAGGCTTTGCAACAGAGCAAGACTCTCAAAAATAAATAAATACATAGAATAAATAAATAATGAAATAATGTCCTTCGCAGCAACACAGATGCAGCTGGAGGTCATTATCCTAAGCGAATTAACACAGGAACAGATAACCAAATACCTCATCTTCCACTTATAAGTGGGAGCTAAAAATTGGGTATGCATTGACATGAAGATGAGATGGATAAACACTGGGGACTACCAGAGTGGGGAGGTAGGGATAGGAGACAACAGTTGAAAAATTAACTTTCGGGGGCAGGCATGGTGGCTCATGCCTGTAATCCCAGCCCTTTGGTAGGCTGAGGCAGGCGGATCACAAGATCAGGAGTTCAAGACCAGCCTGGCCAACATAGTGAAATCCTGCCTCTACTAAAAATACAAAATTTGGCCAGACATGGTGGCATGCGCCTGTAGTCCCAGCTACTCGGGAGGCTGAAGTGGGAGAATCGCTTGAACCCAGGACACAGAGGTTGCAGTGAGCCAAGACTGCGCCATTGCACTCCAACCTGGGCAACAGAGTGAGACTCCGTTTAAAAAAAAAAAAAAAATTAACTTTCAGGTACTATGCTCAGTACCTGGGTGACAGGCTCATTCATACCCCAAACCTAGACATTATGCAATGAAAGAAAAAAAAAAAAGCCACCATGGCCCGGGTGTGGGGGCTTATGCCCATAATCCCAGAGCTTTGGGAGGCCAAGGCAGGCAGATCACTTCACGGGAGGGGTTCCAGAGCAGCTTGTTCAATGTGGTGAAAATACAACAATTACAAAATCTAATGTATTAAAAATACAAAAAGTAGCCCGGCATAGTGGCGTATGCTGAGGCACGAGAATTGCTTGAACACCAGAGGTCGAGGCTGCAGTGAGCCAAGATTGTGCCACTGCACTCCAGCCTGGGCGACAGAACAAGAGTCTGTCTGAAAATAAAAACAAACAGGCCAGGCACGGTGGCTCACGCCTGTAATCCCAGCATTTTGGGAGGCTGAGGCGGCTGGATCACCTGAGGTCAGGAGTTCGAGATCAGCCTGGCCAACGTGGTGAAACCCCGTCTCTACTAAAAATACAAAAATTAGCTGGGCGTGGCAGCACGTGCCTGTAGTCCCAGCTACTTGGGAGGCTGAGGCAGGAGAATCACTTGAACCCGGGAGGCGGTGGTTGCAGCGAGCTCAGATTGCGCCACTGCACTCCAGCTTGGTGACAGCACGAGACTCCATCTCAAAAATAATAATAATAGGCCGGGCGCAGTGGCTCGAGCCTGTAATCCCAGCACTTTGGGAGGCCGAGGCGGGTGGATCACGAGGTCAGGAGATCGAGACTATCCTGGCTAACATGGTGAAACCCCGTCTCTACTAAAAAATACAAAAAAAAACTAGCCGGGCGTGGTGGCAGGCGCCTGTAGTCTCAGCTACTTGGGAGGCTGAGGCGGGAGAATGGCGTGAACCCGGGAGGCGGAGCTTGCAGTGAGCCGAGATCACGCCACTGCACTCCAGCCTGGGAGACACAGCGAGACTCTGTCTCAAAAAAAAAAAAAAAAAATAATAATAATAATAATAATAATAATAATACAAAAGAAATTAGCCAGACATGGTGGCTCACACCTGTAATCCCAGCTTCTCTGGAGGCTAAGGCAGGAGAATCGCTTGAACTCGGGAAGCGGAGGTGGCAGTGAGCCGAGATCACGCCATTGCACTCCAGTCTGGGTGACAGAGTGAGACTCCGTCTCAAACAAAAACAAAAACAAACAGTGATCATCCACCACTCACTGGAGGTGTGTGGACCCTCCAAGAAGCAGCAGTATACACGTTTTTTGCTTTATGTTTGTATAGTCTGCGTCTTCCTAACTCTGCACTTCCACAGCCATTGATGGAGCTACACTTTTAAAGTGTTAACTGGGTGGTGAGCACAGTTTCTGATGAGAACCGCCCACAGGGGAGAGACCTTTAGTCACCCCCATCCTACAGTGTAGAACACTCAATTGGCTCTGAGAAGGGAAGTGTTTTGCCCAGTCACGCACCCAGGAAGTGAGACACAGCCCTCATCTGAAGGCTTCACTGTACAATGGGACCTGATGTGTAGCATTTGCTACACATCTGTCATAGCTGCCAGCCCTGGGGGACTCGGAACTAGGGGACTCACTAGAGACTTCGTCAGAGTGTAGTCATTCATATATTTTTAGTATCTAGTGTGTCAAGGATTCTGTGATGACCCACACCACCCTGGTTCCTGCCTCCCACATCTATTAGGCAACGCAGCCAACAAGCAAGTAAGCAAATAAGTCACTTAGCCTCGGTTTGCAGGCCTCAGTTTACCTCCCTTGGTCATGCCCTTTGTGGCAGTTCCCAGGTTCCTTTGGTACATGGTAGAATATCCACTGCCCTTAAAACAGTGCTTGGCACTTAGTAAATGCTCAATAAAAGTTTGCTGAATACATATAACAACATCCACCCACCTCATACGCACACCTGACCTCTTAGGGAGACGGTCTTGGGCCATGCCATTTGGAATGGCTTTGGCAGGGTGCAGAGGACACCAACAAGAAGCCAGCCCTGGCCCCGTGCAGTGGCTCATGCCTGTAACCCTGGCACTTTGGGAGGCTGAGGCAGGCGGATTGCCAGGGCTCAGGAGTTCGAGACCGCCTGGACAACATGTCGAAACCCCATCTCTACCAAAATAGAGAAAATTAGCTGGGCATGGTGGTGCGCATCTGTAGTCTTAGCTACTTGGAAGGCTGAGGCAGGAGAATCGCTTGAACCTGGAAGAAGGAGGTTGCAGTAAGCTGAGATCGCACCACTGCACTCCAGTCTGGGTGACAGAGGGAGACTCCGTCTCAAAACAAAACAAACAAACAAACAAAAACCCAGGCTGGGCACGGTGGCTCACGCCTATAATCTCAACACTTTGCGACGCTGAGGCAGGCGGACCACCTGAGCTCGGGAGTTTGAGACCAGCCTGACCAACATGGAGTAACTCTGTCTCTACCAAAAATACAAAATTAGCTGGGCATTGTGGCACATGCCTATAATCCCAGCTACTCA
>NW_027257853.1:0-14835 GCF_043159975.1 Macaca nemestrina
TGTCCGTCCATTCCAAGGGAAACCAAAGAAGGCCCGGGATCCAGGAGGGGGCCAGAAGATTCACGGAGTCAGTCCACCCAGGAGCAGAGGAGAGGCTGTCCCTCAAGAATGAGACGGGAAGTGCAGAGGGGAAATGCCACACCGCCTGTCCAAGAAGACCAGGCCAGTCACGCTCGCCTACCGCTCGTGCTAGGCAAGCCACCCAGCCATGAGGTGAAACAGGGAGAGCAAGACAGCTTCCCTGTCGGGGACACGTGTGGAAGCCAAGAGCTCCAGGGTCTGGAACCTGCCCAAGCCAGCAGAAACAGGTTTGGAGAGAGAGACCGTCACGACACGGATCTCCCACGACTGTCTCCCTGACGGACTGGGAAGCGATCTGTGTTGAAGACATTCAGCCAGACCGAGAAGCATCTAGGCCCCTGAGAAACGGGGGAGACAGAGCAAGAGGGAGGGCAGAGCAGAGGCCGGAGCCCAGGCCGCTTACTGCTCGGTGCCACCGCCGGGGGCCTAAGGGGAGGGTTGCCCAAAGGCCGACTTGTCCAGAGAGGCCAGCGTTCCAGGGACTGGGAGGCTTGGCATCTCCCCTTCCCGGCTTCCTCTTCAAGCTTCTGCCGGGGTGTGGCTTCATGTCTCAGAGAAGCGCCGTGAAAAGGTCCAAGCGTCTCCTCTGAGGCGGGTGTGCTCCTCTCTTGCAGGGCGACGAGCTCCTCTGGGGCTTTTTGTCCCTGGCTGGACTGTGGTTATCTTGATCCTAGGAGAGAGTCCGCTGGCTCGGCAAGGGTAATGAGATTTCCACAGCTGCGGGGAAGACGCATCTCCTCACGTGGTCGAGGCCCTCAGGGACCCAAAGTGGAACGGCGGCGGAAACCATTGACAAGCCGCCACATGAGCCAGGCACAGAGGCAGAAAGAGGCTCAGCAGAGCCAGGCCGACACGCAAGAAGTCGCTTTTGGGCGCACAGGGCGCGAAAGTCCGAACACACACACGCGTACGGGCGCGCATACACACACACACAAACACACACACACACACACACACACACACACACACACACACACACCGGCAGAAAGAGGGAACGACGCAGAGAGTGAGGGCCAGAGAGAGAAGAGAGAATGGGAGAGACACGGACACACGCAGTCACACAGCAGCGGCACAGAAACACACCCCCGCAGGCAACCCCTGACGCTGCAGGCTTCTGCTCCGGGCGTGAAGGCCCCTCGGGGGAGAGAGCAGCCCACGGACACGCGGGCGGACCTGTCCTGCACATCACGGGGCCAAGACTTTTGGGGGAGACTCACCCCAACAGCGTCCGGGCAGGCCTGAGGCTGGGACGACGCGCCGCTTCCCCCGGACTCCGCCTGCGGTTTTGTCATCCTGGCCGGCGCATTGCGACTCCCGGCGTCGTCCGTCCGGAGACGTTCCTGTCGACCCCGTGGAGAGGTGAGGCAGGAGCCTCGCAGCCCCGACACCCAAGCACCGCCACGGAGGGCTCCTGCTTTGCCAAGCCTCGGGGGCCGGTTTCTAAGACAACCGTGGGAATCACTGTGACGGGAGGGGCCGCTGGAGCCTCGCGCCTGCGCACTGGCCCTGCCGCGCCGGGCCCACTCGCGCTCCCCACCTGGAAGTCAGGCTGCGGCCCCTTTAAACAACGGCGGCTGCGCGGGGCGCCGGGGCCCGGGATGGGGTGGGAGGGGGCGTGTGTGTGGTGGGGCAGGGGGGAGGGGGGGGGGCCGCTGGGGACTCCCGCTGCAGCCCCGGCGGCCGCCGGATCCGGGCTCCAGCAGGGGGCGGCGTGGGAGAAGGGGCCGCGGGCATCCCAGTACCAAGACCCCCGGAGTCCTGTCTTCAGGACCTCCTTGAGCCGACTTCCACCGGTGGAGGGGGAGCTTCAGGGCGTCTGCTGGGGTCTCAGGACTCCTCTTCAGATGGGATTTTGGACCCCTCCGGGTGAGAAAGGATGGGCTCGCCATCATCTGCTGAGGCAGGCGGGGCCTCACTGCAGCACAGAATCATCCCCTGGGCCTTAAGGCGTGGTGTCAGCTGAAAATTCACTGACCCATGAGTCCTCGGCCTCCCTCCCCCTCTGAAAGAGCGGCGGCCTTCCCCACCCCCCACCCCCCACCCCCCACGCTTGCTAAAGCCCCGGGGCTCCTGCAAGCTGCTACTGCCTTCCAGGACACGCGCAAACAGGGACAGGGGCGGTTCCGCGGCGGAGCCCATGGCCCCACGCGTGGCACTGGCGTATCCCCGAGCCGACGATGGGAACGTGTGCCAGCCCGGGCATACGGGGCGACGGCGAAACCAACAGCGATGTCCAGGCCCGTGCCCGGTGGAAGAGGGTCCCAAGGGACCTGTCCGTCCATTCCAAGGGAAACCAAAGAAGGCCCGGGATCCAGGAGGGGGCCAGAAGATTCACGGAGTCAGTCCACCCAGGAGCAGAGGAGAGGCTGTCCCTCAAGAATGAGACGGGAAGTGCAGAGGGGAAATGCCACACCGCCTGTCCAAGAAGACCAGGCCAGTCACGCTCGCCTACCGCTCGTGCTAGGCAAGCCACCCAGCCATGAGGTGAAACAGGGAGAGCAAGACAGCTTCCCTGTCGGGGACACGTGTGGAAGCCAAGAGCTCCAGGGTCATGGAACCTGCCCAAGCCAGCAGAAACAGGTTTGGAGAGAGAGACCGTCACGACACGGATCTCCCACGACTGTCTCCCTGACGGACTGGGAAGCGATCTGTGTTGAAGACATTCAGCCAGACCGAGAAGCATCTAGGCCCCTGAGAAACGGGGGAGACAGAGCAAGAGGGAGGGCAGAGCAGAGGCCGGAGCCCAGGCCGCTTACTGCTCGGTGCCACCGCCGGGGGCCTAAGGGGAGGGTTGCCCAAAGGCCGACTTGTCCAGAGAGGCCAGCGTTCCAGGGACTGGGAGGCTTGGCATCTCCCCTTCCCGGCTTCCTCTTCAAGCTTCTGCCGGGGTGTGGCTTCATGTCTCAGAGAAGCGCCGTGAAAAGGTCCAAGCGTCTCCTCTGAGGCGGGTGTGCTCCTCTCTTGCAGGGCGACGAGCTCCTCTGGGGCTTTTTGTCCCTGGCTGGACTGTGGTTATCTTGATCCTAGGAGAGAGTCCGCTGGCTCGGCAAGGGTAATGAGATTTCCACAGCTGCGGGGAAGACGCATCTCCTCACGTGGTCGAGGCCCTCAGGGACCCAAAGTGGAACGGCGGCGGAAACCATTGACAAGCCGCCACATGAGCCAGGCACAGAGGCAGAAAGAGGCTCAGCAGAGCCAGGCCGACACGCAAGAAGTCGCTTTTGGGCGCACAGGGCGCGAAAGTCCGAACACACACACGCGTACGGGCGCGCATACACACACACACAAACACACACACACACACACACACACACACACACACACACACACCGGCAGAAAGAGGGAACGACGCAGAGAGTGAGGGCCAGAGAGAGAAGAGAGAATGGGAGAGACACGGACACACGCAGTCACACAGCAGCGGCACAGAAACACACCCCCGCAGGCAACCCCTGACGCTGCAGGCTTCTGCTCCGGGCGTGAAGGCCCCTCGGGGGAGAGAGCAGCCCACGGACACGCGGGCGGACCTGTCCTGCACATCACGGGGCCAAGACTTTTGGGGGAGACTCACCCCAACAGCGTCCGGGCAGGCCTGAGGCTGGGACGACGCGCCGCTTCCCCCGGACTCCGCCTGCGGTTTTGTCATCCTGGCCGGCGCATTGCGACTCCCGGCGTCGTCCGTCCGGAGACGTTCCTGTCGACCCCGTGGAGAGGTGAGGCAGGAGCCTCGCAGCCCCGACACCCAAGCACCGCCACGGAGGGCTCCTGCTTTGCCAAGCCTCGGGGGCCGGTTTCTAAGACAACCGTGGGAATCACTGTGACGGGAGGGGCCGCTGGAGCCTCGCGCCTGCGCACTGGCCCTGCCGCGCCGGGCCCACTCGCGCTCCCCACCTGGAAGTCAGGCTGCGGCCCCTTTAAACAACGGCGGCTGCGCGGGGCGCCGGGGCCCGGGATGGGGTGGGAGGGGGCGTGTGTGTGGTGGGGCAGGGGGGAGGGGGGGGGGCCGCTGGGGACTCCCGCTGCAGCCCCGGCGGCCGCCGGATCCGGGCTCCAGCAGGGGGCGGCGTGGGAGAAGGGGCCGCGGGCATCCCAGTACCAAGACCCCCGGAGTCCTGTCTTCAGGACCTCCTTGAGCCGACTTCCACCGGTGGAGGGGGAGCTTCAGGGCGTCTGCTGGGGTCTCAGGACTCCTCTTCAGATGGGATTTTGGACCCCTCCGGGTGAGAAAGGATGGGCTCGCCATCATCTGCTGAGGCAGGCGGGGCCTCACTGCAGCACAGAATCATCCCCTGGGCCTTAAGGCGTGGTGTCAGCTGAAAATTCACTGACCCATGAGTCCTCGGCCTCCCTCCCCCTCTGAAAGAGCGGCGGCCTTCCCCACCCCCCACCCCCCACCCCCCACGCTTGCTAAAGCCCCGGGGCTCCTGCAAGCTGCTACTGCCTTCCAGGACACGCGCAAACAGGGACAGGGGCGGTTCCGCGGCGGAGCCCATGGCCCCACGCGTGGCACTGGCGTATCCCCGAGCCGACGATGGGAACGTGTGCCAGCCCGGGCATACGGGGCGACGGCGAAACCAACAGCGATGTCCAGGCCCGTGCCCGGTGGAAGAGGGTCCCAAGGGACCTGTCCGTCCATTCCAAGGGAAACCAAAGAAGGCCCGGGATCCAGGAGGGGGCCAGAAGATTCACGGAGTCAGTCCACCCAGGAGCAGAGGAGAGGCTGTCCCTCAAGAATGAGACGGGAAGTGCAGAGGGGAAATGCCACACCGCCTGTCCAAGAAGACCAGGCCAGTCACGCTCGCCTACCGCTCGTGCTAGGCAAGCCACCCAGCCATGAGGTGAAACAGGGAGAGCAAGACAGCTTCCCTGTCGGGGACACGTGTGGAAGCCAAGAGCTCCAGGGTCATGGAACCTGCCCAAGCCAGCAGAAACAGGTTTGGAGAGAGAGACCGTCACGACACGGATCTCCCACGACTGTCTCCCTGACGGACTGGGAAGCGATCTGTGTTGAAGACATTCAGCCAGACCGAGAAGCATCTAGGCCCCTGAGAAACGGGGGAGACAGAGCAAGAGGGAGGGCAGAGCAGAGGCCGGAGCCCAGGCCGCTTACTGCTCGGTGCCACCGCCGGGGGCCTAAGGGGAGGGTTGCCCAAAGGCCGACTTGTCCAGAGAGGCCAGCGTTCCAGGGACTGGGAGGCTTGGCATCTCCCCTTCCCGGCTTCCTCTTCAAGCTTCTGCCGGGGTGTGGCTTCATGTCTCAGAGAAGCGCCGTGAAAAGGTCCAAGCGTCTCCTCTGAGGCGGGTGTGCTCCTCTCTTGCAGGGCGACGAGCTCCTCTGGGGCTTTTTGTCCCTGGCTGGACTGTGGTTATCTTGATCCTAGGAGAGAGTCCGCTGGCTCGGCAAGGGTAATGAGATTTCCACAGCTGCGGGGAAGACGCATCTCCTCACGTGGTCGAGGCCCTCAGGGACCCAAAGTGGAACGGCGGCGGAAACCATTGACAAGCCGCCACATGAGCCAGGCACAGAGGCAGAAAGAGGCTCAGCAGAGCCAGGCCGACACGCAAGAAGTCGCTTTTGGGCGCACAGGGCGCGAAAGTCCGAACACACACACGCGTACGGGCGCGCATACACACACACACAAACACACACACACACACACACACACACACACACACACACACACACACCGGCAGAAAGAGGGAACGACGCAGAGAGTGAGGGCCAGAGAGAGAAGAGAGAATGGGAGAGACACGGACACACGCAGTCACACAGCAGCGGCACAGAAACACACCCCCGCAGGCAACCCCTGACGCTGCAGGCTTCTGCTCCGGGCGTGAAGGCCCCTCGGGGGAGAGAGCAGCCCACGGACACGCGGGCGGACCTGTCCTGCACATCACGGGGCCAAGACTTTTGGGGGAGACTCACCCCAACAGCGTCCGGGCAGGCCTGAGGCTGGGACGACGCGCCGCTTCCCCCGGACTCCGCCTGCGGTTTTGTCATCCTGGCCGGCGCATTGCGACTCCCGGCGTCGTCCGTCCGGAGACGTTCCTGTCGACCCCGTGGAGAGGTGAGGCAGGAGCCTCGCAGCCCCGACACCCAAGCACCGCCACGGAGGGCTCCTGCTTTGCCAAGCCTCGGGGGCCGGTTTCTAAGACAACCGTGGGAATCACTGTGACGGGAGGGGCCGCTGGAGCCTCGCGCCTGCGCACTGGCCCTGCCGCGCCGGGCCCACTCGCGCTCCCCACCTGGAAGTCAGGCTGCGGCCCCTTTAAACAACGGCGGCTGCGCGGGGCGCCGGGGCCCGGGATGGGGTGGGAGGGGGCGTGTGTGTGGTGGGGCAGGGGGGAGGGGGGGGGGCCGCTGGGGACTCCCGCTGCAGCCCCGGCGGCCGCCGGATCCGGGCTCCAGCAGGGGGCGGCGTGGGAGAAGGGGCCGCGGGCATCCCAGTACCAAGACCCCCGGAGTCCTGTCTTCAGGACCTCCTTGAGCCGACTTCCACCGGTGGAGGGGGAGCTTCAGGGCGTCTGCTGGGGTCTCAGGACTCCTCTTCAGATGGGATTTTGGACCCCTCCGGGTGAGAAAGGATGGGCTCGCCATCATCTGCTGAGGCAGGCGGGGCCTCACTGCAGCACAGAATCATCCCCTGGGCCTTAAGGCGTGGTGTCAGCTGAAAATTCACTGACCCATGAGTCCTCGGCCTCCCTCCCCCTCTGAAAGAGCGGCGGCCTTCCCCACCCCCCACCCCCCACCCCCCACGCTTGCTAAAGCCCCGGGGCTCCTGCAAGCTGCTACTGCCTTCCAGGACACGCGCAAACAGGGACAGGGGCGGTTCCGCGGCGGAGCCCATGGCCCCACGCGTGGCACTGGCGTATCCCCGAGCCGACGATGGGAACGTGTGCCAGCCCGGGCATACGGGGCGACGGCGAAACCAACAGCGATGTCCAGGCCCGTGCCCGGTGGAAGAGGGTCCCAAGGGACCTGTCCGTCCATTCCAAGGGAAACCAAAGAAGGCCCGGGATCCAGGAGGGGGCCAGAAGATTCACGGAGTCAGTCCACCCAGGAGCAGAGGAGAGGCTGTCCCTCAAGAATGAGACGGGAAGTGCAGAGGGGAAATGCCACACCGCCTGTCCAAGAAGACCAGGCCAGTCACGCTCGCCTACCGCTCGTGCTAGGCAAGCCACCCAGCCATGAGGTGAAACAGGGAGAGCAAGACAGCTTCCCTGTCGGGGACACGTGTGGAAGCCAAGAGCTCCAGGGTCATGGAACCTGCCCAAGCCAGCAGAAACAGGTTTGGAGAGAGAGACCGTCACGACACGGATCTCCCACGACTGTCTCCCTGACGGACTGGGAAGCGATCTGTGTTGAAGACATTCAGCCAGACCGAGAAGCATCTAGGCCCCTGAGAAACGGGGGAGACAGAGCAAGAGGGAGGGCAGAGCAGAGGCCGGAGCCCAGGCCGCTTACTGCTCGGTGCCACCGCCGGGGGCCTAAGGGGAGGGTTGCCCAAAGGCCGACTTGTCCAGAGAGGCCAGCGTTCCAGGGACTGGGAGGCTTGGCATCTCCCCTTCCCGGCTTCCTCTTCAAGCTTCTGCCGGGGTGTGGCTTCATGTCTCAGAGAAGCGCCGTGAAAAGGTCCAAGCGTCTCCTCTGAGGCGGGTGTGCTCCTCTCTTGCAGGGCGACGAGCTCCTCTGGGGCTTTTTGTCCCTGGCTGGACTGTGGTTATCTTGATCCTAGGAGAGAGTCCGCTGGCTCGGCAAGGGTAATGAGATTTCCACAGCTGCGGGGAAGACGCATCTCCTCACGTGGTCGAGGCCCTCAGGGACCCAAAGTGGAACGGCGGCGGAAACCATTGACAAGCCGCCACATGAGCCAGGCACAGAGGCAGAAAGAGGCTCAGCAGAGCCAGGCCGACACGCAAGAAGTCGCTTTTGGGCGCACAGGGCGCGAAAGTCCGAACACACACACGCGTACGGGCGCGCATACACACACACACAAACACACACACACACACACACACACACACACACACACACACACACACCGGCAGAAAGAGGGAACGACGCAGAGAGTGAGGGCCAGAGAGAGAAGAGAGAATGGGAGAGACACGGACACACGCAGTCACACAGCAGCGGCACAGAAACACACCCCCGCAGGCAACCCCTGACGCTGCAGGCTTCTGCTCCGGGCGTGAAGGCCCCTCGGGGGAGAGAGCAGCCCACGGACACGCGGGCGGACCTGTCCTGCACATCACGGGGCCAAGACTTTTGGGGGAGACTCACCCCAACAGCGTCCGGGCAGGCCTGAGGCTGGGACGACGCGCCGCTTCCCCCGGACTCCGCCTGCGGTTTTGTCATCCTGGCCGGCGCATTGCGACTCCCGGCGTCGTCCGTCCGGAGACGTTCCTGTCGACCCCGTGGAGAGGTGAGGCAGGAGCCTCGCAGCCCCGACACCCAAGCACCGCCACGGAGGGCTCCTGCTTTGCCAAGCCTCGGGGGCCGGTTTCTAAGACAACCGTGGGAATCACTGTGACGGGAGGGGCCGCTGGAGCCTCGCGCCTGCGCACTGGCCCTGCCGCGCCGGGCCCACTCGCGCTCCCCACCTGGAAGTCAGGCTGCGGCCCCTTTAAACAACGGCGGCTGCGCGGGGCGCCGGGGCCCGGGATGGGGTGGGAGGGGGCGTGTGTGTGGTGGGGCAGGGGGGAGGGGGGGGGGCCGCTGGGGACTCCCGCTGCAGCCCCGGCGGCCGCCGGATCCGGGCTCCAGCAGGGGGCGGCGTGGGAGAAGGGGCCGCGGGCATCCCAGTACCAAGACCCCCGGAGTCCTGTCTTCAGGACCTCCTTGAGCCGACTTCCACCGGTGGAGGGGGAGCTTCAGGGCGTCTGCTGGGGTCTCAGGACTCCTCTTCAGATGGGATTTTGGACCCCTCCGGGTGAGAAAGGATGGGCTCGCCATCATCTGCTGAGGCAGGCGGGGCCTCACTGCAGCACAGAATCATCCCCTGGGCCTTAAGGCGTGGTGTCAGCTGAAAATTCACTGACCCATGAGTCCTCGGCCTCCCTCCCCCTCTGAAAGAGCGGCGGCCTTCCCCACCCCCCACCCCCCACCCCCCACGCTTGCTAAAGCCCCGGGGCTCCTGCAAGCTGCTACTGCCTTCCAGGACACGCGCAAACAGGGACAGGGGCGGTTCCGCGGCGGAGCCCATGGCCCCACGCGTGGCACTGGCGTATCCCCGAGCCGACGATGGGAACGTGTGCCAGCCCGGGCATACGGGGCGACGGCGAAACCAACAGCGATGTCCAGGCCCGTGCCCGGTGGAAGAGGGTCCCAAGGGACCTGTCCGTCCATTCCAAGGGAAACCAAAGAAGGCCCGGGATCCAGGAGGGGGCCAGAAGATTCACGGAGTCAGTCCACCCAGGAGCAGAGGAGAGGCTGTCCCTCAAGAATGAGACGGGAAGTGCAGAGGGGAAATGCCACACCGCCTGTCCAAGAAGACCAGGCCAGTCACGCTCGCCTACCGCTCGTGCTAGGCAAGCCACCCAGCCATGAGGTGAAACAGGGAGAGCAAGACAGCTTCCCTGTCGGGGACACGTGTGGAAGCCAAGAGCTCCAGGGTCATGGAACCTGCCCAAGCCAGCAGAAACAGGTTTGGAGAGAGAGACCGTCACGACACGGATCTCCCACGACTGTCTCCCTGACGGACTGGGAAGCGATCTGTGTTGAAGACATTCAGCCAGACCGAGAAGCATCTAGGCCCCTGAGAAACGGGGGAGACAGAGCAAGAGGGAGGGCAGAGCAGAGGCCGGAGCCCAGGCCGCTTACTGCTCGGTGCCACCGCCGGGGGCCTAAGGGGAGGGTTGCCCAAAGGCCGACTTGTCCAGAGAGGCCAGCGTTCCAGGGACTGGGAGGCTTGGCATCTCCCCTTCCCGGCTTCCTCTTCAAGCTTCTGCCGGGGTGTGGCTTCATGTCTCAGAGAAGCGCCGTGAAAAGGTCCAAGCGTCTCCTCTGAGGCGGGTGTGCTCCTCTCTTGCAGGGCGACGAGCTCCTCTGGGGCTTTTTGTCCCTGGCTGGACTGTGGTTATCTTGATCCTAGGAGAGAGTCCGCTGGCTCGGCAAGGGTAATGAGATTTCCACAGCTGCGGGGAAGACGCATCTCCTCACGTGGTCGAGGCCCTCAGGGACCCAAAGTGGAACGGCGGCGGAAACCATTGACAAGCCGCCACATGAGCCAGGCACAGAGGCAGAAAGAGGCTCAGCAGAGCCAGGCCGACACGCAAGAAGTCGCTTTTGGGCGCACAGGGCGCGAAAGTCCGAACACACACACGCGTACGGGCGCGCATACACACACACACAAACACACACACACACACACACACACACACACACACACACACACACCGGCAGAAAGAGGGAACGACGCAGAGAGTGAGGGCCAGAGAGAGAAGAGAGAATGGGAGAGACACGGACACACGCAGTCACACAGCAGCGGCACAGAAACACACCCCCGCAGGCAACCCCTGACGCTGCAGGCTTCTGCTCCGGGCGTGAAGGCCCCTCGGGGGAGAGAGCAGCCCACGGACACGCGGGCGGACCTGTCCTGCACATCACGGGGCCAAGACTTTTGGGGGAGACTCACCCCAACAGCGTCCGGGCAGGCCTGAGGCTGGGACGACGCGCCGCTTCCCCCGGACTCCGCCTGCGGTTTTGTCATCCTGGCCGGCGCATTGCGACTCCCGGCGTCGTCCGTCCGGAGACGTTCCTGTCGACCCCGTGGAGAGGTGAGGCAGGAGCCTCGCAGCCCCGACACCCAAGCACCGCCACGGAGGGCTCCTGCTTTGCCAAGCCTCGGGGGCCGGTTTCTAAGACAACCGTGGGAATCACTGTGACGGGAGGGGCCGCTGGAGCCTCGCGCCTGCGCACTGGCCCTGCCGCGCCGGGCCCACTCGCGCTCCCCACCTGGAAGTCAGGCTGCGGCCCCTTTAAACAACGGCGGCTGCGCGGGGCGCCGGGGCCCGGGATGGGGTGGGAGGGGGCGTGTGTGTGGTGGGGCAGGGGGGGGGGGGGGGGGCCGCTGGGGACTCCCGCTGCAGCCCCGGCGGCCGCCGGATCCGGGCTCCAGCAGGGGGCGGCGTGGGAGAAGGGGCCGCGGGCATCCCAGTACCAAGACCCCCGGAGTCCTGTCTTCAGGACCTCCTTGAGCCGACTTCCACCGGTGGAGGGGGAGCTTCAGGGCGTCTGCTGGGGTCTCAGGACTCCTCTTCAGATGGGATTTTGGACCCCTCCGGGTGAGAAAGGATGGGCTCGCCATCATCTGCTGAGGCAGGCGGGGCCTCACTGCAGCACAGAATCATCCCCTGGGCCTTAAGGCGTGGTGTCAGCTGAAAATTCACTGACCCATGAGTCCTCGGCCTCCCTCCCCCTCTGAAAGAGCGGCGGCCTTCCCCACCCCCCACCCCCCACCCCCCACGCTTGCTAAAGCCCCGGGGCTCCTGCAAGCTGCTACTGCCTTCCAGGACACGCGCAAACAGGGACAGGGGCGGTTCCGCGGCGGAGCCCATGGCCCCACGCGTGGCACTGGCGTATCCCCGAGCCGACGATGGGAACGTGTGCCAGCCCGGGCATACGGGGCGACGGCGAAACCAACAGCGATGTCCAGGCCCGTGCCCGGTGGAAGAGGGTCCCAAGGGACCTGTCCGTCCATTCCAAGGGAAACCAAAGAAGGCCCGGGATCCAGGAGGGGGCCAGAAGATTCACGGAGTCAGTCCACCCAGGAGCAGAGGAGAGGCTGTCCCTCAAGAATGAGACGGGAAGTGCAGAGGGGAAATGCCACACCGCCTGTCCAAGAAGACCAGGCCAGTCACGCTCGCCTACCGCTCGTGCTAGGCAAGCCACCCAGCCATGAGGTGAAACAGGGAGAGCAAGACAGCTTCCCTGTCGGGGACACGTGTGGAAGCCAAGAGCTCCAGGGTCATGGAACCTGCCCAAGCCAGCAGAAACAGGTTTGGAGAGAGAGACCGTCACGACACGGATCTCCCACGACTGTCTCCCTGACGGACTGGGAAGCGATCTGTGTTGAAGACATTCAGCCAGACCGAGAAGCATCTAGGCCCCTGAGAAACGGGGGAGACAGAGCAAGAGGGAGGGCAGAGCAGAGGCCGGAGCCCAGGCCGCTTACTGCTCGGTGCCACCGCCGGGGGCCTAAGGGGAGGGTTGCCCAAAGGCCGACTTGTCCAGAGAGGCCAGCGTTCCAGGGACTGGGAGGCTTGGCATCTCCCCTTCCCGGCTTCCTCTTCAAGCTTCTGCCGGGGTGTGGCTTCATGTCTCAGAGAAGCGCCGTGAAAAGGTCCAAGCGTCTCCTCTGAGGCGGGTGTGCTCCTCTCTTGCAGGGCGACGAGCTCCTCTGGGGCTTTTTGTCCCTGGCTGGACTGTGGTTATCTTGATCCTAGGAGAGAGTCCGCTGGCTCGGCAAGGGTAATGAGATTTCCACAGCTGCGGGGAAGACGCATCTCCTCACGTGGTCGAGGCCCTCAGGGACCCAAAGTGGAACGGCGGCGGAAACCATTGACAAGCCGCCACATGAGCCAGGCACAGAGGCAGAAAGAGGCTCAGCAGAGCCAGGCCGACACGCAAGAAGTCGCTTTTGGGCGCACAGGGCGCGAAAGTCCGAACACACACACGCGTACGGGCGCGCATACACACACACACAAACACACACACACACACACACACACACACACACACACACACACACACCGGCAGAAAGAGGGAACGACGCAGAGAGTGAGGGCCAGAGAGAGAAGAGAGAATGGGAGAGACACGGACACACGCAGTCACACAGCAGCGGCACAGAAACACACCCCCGCAGGCAACCCCTGACGCTGCAGGCTTCTGCTCCGGGCGTGAAGGCCCCTCGGGGGAGAGAGCAGCCCACGGACACGCGGGCGGACCTGTCCTGCACATCACGGGGCCAAGACTTTTGGGGGAGACTCACCCCAACAGCGTCCGGGCAGGCCTGAGGCTGGGACGACGCGCCGCTTCCCCCGGACTCCGCCTGCGGTTTTGTCATCCTGGCCGGCGCATTGCGACTCCCGGCGTCGTCCGTCCGGAGACGTTCCTGTCGACCCCGTGGAGAGGTGAGGCAGGAGCCTCGCAGCCCCGACACCCAAGCACCGCCACGGAGGGCTCCTGCTTTGCCAAGCCTCGGGGGCCGGTTTCTAAGACAACCGTGGGAATCACTGTGACGGGAGGGGCCGCTGGAGCCTCGCGCCTGCGCACTGGCCCTGCCGCGCCGGGCCCACTCGCGCTCCCCACCTGGAAGTCAGGCTGCGGCCCCTTTAAACAACGGCGGCTGCGCGGGGCGCCGGGGCCCGGGATGGGGTGGGAGGGGGCGTGTGTGTGGTGGGGCAGGGGGGAGGGGGGGGGGCCGCTGGGGACTCCCGCTGCAGCCCCGGCGGCCGCCGGATCCGGGCTCCAGCAGGGGGCGGCGTGGGAGAAGGGGCCGCGGGCATCCCAGTACCAAGACCCCCGGAGTCCTGTCTTCAGGACCTCCTTGAGCCGACTTCCACCGGTGGAGGGGGAGCTTCAGGGCGTCTGCTGGGGTCTCAGGACTCCTCTTCAGATGGGATTTTGGACCCCTCCGGGTGAGAAAGGATGGGCTCGCCATCATCTGCTGAGGCAGGCGGGGCCTCACTGCAGCACAGAATCATCCCCTGGGCCTTAAGGCGTGGTGTCAGCTGAAAATTCACTGACCCATGAGTCCTCGGCCTCCCTCCCCCTCTGAAAGAGCGGCGGCCTTCCCCACCCCCCACCCCCCACCCCCCACGCTTGCTAAAGCCCCGGGGCTCCTGCAAGCTGCTACTGCCTTCCAGGACACGCGCAAACAGGGACAGGGGCGGTTCCGCGGCGGAGCCCATGGCCCCACGCGTGGCACTGGCGTATCCCCGAGCCGACGATGGGAACGTGTGCCAGCCCGGGCATACGGGGCGACGGCGAAACCAACAGCGATGTCCAGGCCCGTGCCCGGTGGAAGAGGGTCCCAAGGGACCTGTCCGTCCATTCCAAGGGAAACCAAAGAAGGCCCGGGATCCAGGAGGGGGCCAGAAGATTCACGGAGTCAGTCCACCCAGGAGCAGAGGAGAGGCTGTCCCTCAAGAATGAGACGGGAAGTGCAGAGGGGAAATGCCACACCGCCTGTCCAAGAAGACCAGGCCAGTCACGCTCGCCTACCGCTCGTGCTAGGCAAGCCACCCAGCCATGAGGTGAAACAGGGAGAGCAAGACAGCTTCCCTGTCGGGGACACGTGTGGAAGCCAAGAGCTCCAGGGTCATGGAACCTGCCCAAGCCAGCAGAAACAGGTTTGGAGAGAGAGACCGTCACGACACGGATCTCCCACGACTGTCTCCCTGACGGACTGGGAAGCGATCTGTGTTGAAGACATTCAGCCAGACCGAGAAGCATCTAGGCCCCTGAGAAACGGGGGAGACAGAGCAAGAGGGAGGGCAGAGCAGAGGCCGGAGCCCAGGCCGCTTACTGCTCGGTGCCACCGCCGGGGGCCTAAGGGGAGGGTTGCCCAAAGGCCGACTTGTCCAGAGAGGCCAGCGTTCCAGGGACTGGGAGGCTTGGCATCTCCCCTTCCCGGCTTCCTCTTCAAGCTTCTGCCGGGGTGTGGCTTCATGTCTCAGAGAAGCGCCGTGAAAAGGTCCAAGCGTCTCCTCTGAGGCGGGTGTGCTCCTCTCTTGCAGGGCGACGAGCTCCTCTGG
>NW_027257855.1:0-14525 GCF_043159975.1 Macaca nemestrina
TGTTTGCCCCACTTTTGGGGTCACGACGTGCCATCATCTTCGTCTCCTGGGCGTTTTATGGCCGCCTTGTTCCGGGGTTGATGGTTGGGTCACCTGAATCACACACAAACACACGAAAAGCGATGGTTAGGCACACTGGATATTCACACACCCACAAGAAACCCCCAGCTAATTCCATGACGGTGTGGTCATGAGGAGACCTCACCACCCGTCGGTCAAATCTGTGGATCACAATGTGGTGTGTGCATCCTCAGATATTGTGTGTTCCTCTGCCGTGACCACCTGGTCCAAGAGTAAACCTGGCCTGCCACACGGCCCACGGCCTAGGTATGTGGAGTTGGAGTTGAGATTTCAATCCCACCCAAACAACTGATTCTGGAGACTGGACTTAGGTCTCTCACCATTCACTCCAGTAGAAGATACAATGATTCTCTCTCCCCTGAGGGACAAAAGAATCGAAGCTACAGGGCATGGCCGATGTCACCCCTTGGCAGGTCTGCTTGAAGTCAGGGATAAGGGATGCTTCCTATCATAACTCAAATCGCTACTCTTGCCGTTTCACTAGGCAACTTCCAAACACAAATTCATCGAGAGAAGTTATCTCCCTCTCTACCACACTAGCAGGTGATGGTCTTTCCTGCTCTGTCTTTTTGGCTTTAGCTCCAGCCCCTCTTTATTTATTTTTCTGGTATTTTACACACGCCATACGAATTCATCTAAACAAACGCTGAACAAGTGGCATATGAATCTCTTGCATGGCTAAAGGGCAAACCACCCCTTTTCCAAAGTTCTTTTTCCATTTACCCACCAATTCAGCGTGCTGGAGTACATTTCTTTTTGCATTTCCATCTGGCTCTTATCCCGGGCACGGAGATGGAAATGTTTTCTCGCTTTCTGTTCCAAGAATTACGGATAAGGAGAACACATCCTACCCCATCAGCGAGCCCCAGTGTGATCTGTTTCTTTCACTCTCCTTTGTCTCTTTTCCCCCAACTCCTCAGGGATTAGGCGAAACAAACAGTCGTTCAGGGAAACTTACCTGAAATTACAGGTCTACTTTCTTTCCTCGGCTGGCGCTCAGATGAACAGGTGCGCTGGCGCTCAGATGGGCAGGTGCTGGAGCAGCCCTGCTGGAAGCGGTGCAGCCTTCAGGAAGCCGGAGGAAGGGGCAGAGAGGGACCTTTGCTTTCCAGGCTGCCTTTTATACTGCCTCTGGACCCCTGACGCGAAACGGACCCTAACCTAATCAACTGAATCCCATTACATGACCTGGAAAGCTCTGTTTGCCCAGCCCCCTCTAAGACGATGTTCACTATGGACAGACATTCTAAAACCTACCTGTACAGCCGCAAGCTTTGAAGAATAGATGTTTCCCGTCAGGTATGTACTACTGGTGCACGTACCCCTGTCTTGTTTTACATCTTTTTTTTTTTTTTTTTTTTTTTAAACAAGGTGCTAAAATAGACACAGTGTAATTGGACCATATTCACTCTATTTCAACGTAGGCCTCAGTGTCATCAAGGAGGTACACCTTGACATGCAATCTCGGTCGTTATCCATCTTCAGAGCTTCTCCTTCTTCCCCACGGTAAGTGTGTCAGCAGAAAACCCTGACCACACCCTCACGTGTTTTCTCCTCCAGGAGGCCCTTGGAAACCACCGTGAATTGGACTGCACTGGGAAACCCAGATGAAGAACGTCAACACCGCTTTGTCCTTCGGTGCCTGGCTCCTTTTTCAGCTCGTCCTGCGGCTCCAGGCGTTATGCCTGAAGAGTCTCCAGGACACCGGTGGGGCTCTATTTCCTTGGGTCCCGTTGCCATTTCTCTGGATTTGCGAAGATCCAGCGGACTTTCTGTGGAACTCTCTTGTCGGGGAACTTGGGTGCCGCGTCCCCTCATTCTGCTCTTCGTCATCTGCACCTGCACAAGTTAGGGTCCACGTTCCCTGGGCGGGAAGAGACAGGCAGGAGTCAGAATGCTGAACCAGCACACTGGGGGCATTTTCTCACGTGGTCCAAGTGACCCCATGGTCTTCTAGAGCTTTGGAACCAGTCGCGTCCCACTTGACACTACACCCGACTCTCAGTTGCTGAATCTTGTTGGCCCTCCGGCGATCTCCCGTTGGATGAGTTGCACCTGCTGAAACTCGATTCCCCCTGGATTTGCGCTTCATTAATTATTCATGATCAGGTGGGAACGCCTGCTTACATCCCCCTGTGGCTGTTCTCTGAGCTTTCCGGTCACATCCTTTCCTGCCACGCTCTTTGGTTCATTTTGGTCATGCTCCTTCTGCTGTCAGAGGAGCAGAGAGTTGATCTTGTTGATTCTGGATACTGATAGTTTCTAGGTGATCTGGACAACCAAGGTAACGGCCCTCAACGGCGGCGGAAAGGGAGCAGCCATTTGGCATTGCTCAGAAAATCCCACTCAGTTCCCAGGCCTCCTAGATGTGGAATCCTGGTCAGAGTTGTTCCCAGGTCAGAGAACGGAGATAGCCTGTGCATGGTGGGATATCTTTACCTAGAGCTTTCAGTGAGTCTCGACCTCAGCTACTCTTAGGATCGGGGGAGAAGCATGGAAAGGCCCGGTGCTCAGGCATCCGGAAAGAAGACGGGACGAATATTCTACCTCTGAAGTACATCCCAAATCTGGGAGTTTACTTCAGCTTTACTGGGTTCTACTTGGCGAATGAAAGTGTGCCTCGTTCATACGCACATCCGGAAACCACTTCACGGGGGCCGTCACAGTTTGAACCCCACACGTGGCATCGCGTTGAGCCAAATGGGGACTCGTGGTGCAAGCAACGCTCCCCACGTGTTAGCGTGCGTGAGATTCACTTGGTGGAATTTGACTAGGTGCGTGTTGGTAGAGTGGGGCTGAGGTTCTCTTGCCCCTGTGGATGTTTAAGAAGTCACAGGTCCTGCGAAGACCTGCGGTCCCCTCAGTCAACTCTGTTTCGGAGACATAATGACTTGGATTACTGACAAGTCAAGACATTTTCAAGCCCTTGGAAAATCAGTTACACACAAACACGGAATGAAAGTCGAAAGAGAGTACGTCATCTTTTTGAGAATTTTATTCACTTCAAAACAAATTAAGCACACCTATTTCCAACGGCATTCCAGAGCCCAGTTTTCCAGGCTGAGGAAACACCCCAAGAACGCTATGCGCAGAACGCTTCACAGCGTCCAAAACACTGCTGTCAGGGCGGGGCACAGCTGAAGGCCTGCATCTCTCAGGGTTCCCTAACTGTTCCCTGATTCAGCCATCTAGAGAGCAAACACACAGTCATTCCCCAGTTTCCTACTGACATCACAGCGGAAGTCTGACTCCCGCGCGTCGCCGTCACCCAGTTTCTGAGGCAACGAATCACTGGCACAGAAGCTTCTGGTGGCGGGTTTCCGGAG
The DNA here is from genome assembly GCF_043159975.1 of Macaca nemestrina. NCBI lineage: Eukaryota > Metazoa > Chordata > Mammalia > Primates > Cercopithecidae > Macaca > Macaca nemestrina. The sequence goes on from NW_027257855.1 coordinate 3,408, forward strand.
AGCCCTGCGAACTACAATGTCCCTCACCAGAATTCGATGAGGCAGAGTCTCTGCATGTGGTCCCTGCCTGGCCTGGGCTCCAACATCCACAGAAGCACCACAGCCGGGGAGCTTGGGAGTCACCACACACAGTCTGCTCTCTGCTCCGTGCTCCTCAGTCCCACAGACCCCTCCAAGTCACGGGAGCTGGGTGCAATGGAGCCCCGGCCACCTGTAGTCTCACTCCAGGTCAGAATCGCTGTCCTCTGAGGAGGAGGAAACCTGAAGGTCCTCATAGAGGACACTCAGCGGGACAGGAACACAGGGAGCCTCAGACTTCTCTGAGACGTGAGGGCTGTGAGAGAGGAAGTCTCCCGGCTCCTCAGGAGAGGGAAACGAGGGAGCTGTCAGGAGGCTGGAGCTCCACCATCCGTTTTCCAGTCTCCGGAAGAGCATTCTGAGAGGCTGGGCCCCATCGTGGCTGGCCGCTGGGTGATGGGACATGGTGCAGGCCTGGGCAGTAGGCAGGTAAGGTCTGCTGCGCGGAGGCTGCCGGTCGCTGCTGGGCACCTGGGCGGGTGTCCCCCTGCTCTTCTGGGGCGACGGACTTGGTCTGAGTTCGGTTGCAGCTGGCGGAGGTTGGAGAGTCTCCGGGGCCCCCAGCTCACCTCCCTGGATGGCATTTTCGGGCATCTGGAAGGGACCCGTTCTCGGTTTCTTGGGGAAGTTCAGGCAAGCCTGAGTCGGAGCCTGGGCAGGTCTCTTGGCTCCTGGCCTGAAACTGAGATTGGAGCCGAGGCCCAAGCTGTGTGTGTCGGCTGGTGGGCAGGGCTGTGAGGTCACCGCAGGACGTTTGTCTTGTGCCTGGGGGCTGATGACCCGGATCAGGCCGTGGGGCTTGGAGGCAGCCTGGGGAACTTCTCGGCGGCCACCCTGAGGCCTGCTGTGTGTCGGCTTCACCACGACGAGAGGCTCCGGGCCCTGCTGCCTGACTCCCGGCTGAGGGATGTCGGCCACAGCCCCTGTCTCTCGTTCCTTCGGTCGGAGACTTGACGAGGAGCTCGGACTGGCTTTTCTGAGGGGAGACAGCGAAGCCAAGACGGATACCGTGTCAGACATTTTGGTAGCTGAGCCATCAGTGAGGGCAGGGTCCACGCGTGGCCTCTTATTGGCTGTGTGCACCGGCATTGGCCTGCTTGCAACCTGAAAGAAAGGAGACCACACACGTTAGAGGTTCCTCGGCATGGAGCCAACATGGAAATCAACCACATCCAATGACGAGGTGCACACAGCAGGAAATTCTTAATACGGTATGGACAGGCGGTCCTTGGAAGTAGGGACAGATCCTCAACGTGAGTGCTGATCGGGACAAGACCCATGAAAAATGCACTCTCGAGCTATGGTCTAAGAATACCATTTTTCTGAAGACTGTGTCTTGGGCATTCACTGGATCAAAGCGCCTCCACTCAGCCTTCCGTGAAGTGGGACGGACTAATGCCCTTCTGAAGGCAGGTTGGTGGCTCAAGGGTTCCCAGGACGTCTTTTCTGAAAACATGCATGTTCCTGGGGTGAGCCTCCTCCATGTTTGGGGCCCCTGAGGGACTAATTTCCTCAGGCCACTAGGAAGATGTTGTTGGCAGGCTTGCCATCATTGCACGGAGAGAAAGCAACAGCAAATACGGCACCTTCAGATGCCTTCACCTGGAATCAAATGGACCTGGAAGGATCGTGGAGTCCCTGACCCCAAGAAGGCAGGGAAGAGGGGTTCCCCGATCCCCTCACGCACACGGGAACCTGAAAGGAAATCAACCAGGGTGACCTAGAGGAGAAAAAGACCAGGGGCCCAGGGTGACACTCACCCTCAGATAATCACAAGATTCCATGGATGCTTTTCGATTTGGCGGCTGCTTCTCCGGAGGTGTCCCGGAAAAGATCTGGAGGAGAGCCTTCCTCTGCGGGTCTTGTTGCCTGCAGAAGAGAAAAAGTTCAGGCCCTGCCCCCCGGTTCTCCCCAGGAGACAGGGAGAACCCTGGCTGGGGCCCAGTCCCGTTCTGTGTTTTGTGATACATAAATGGAACTTTTGTGCCCTTTCCGCCTCTGCACCTTCCCTCATGTGCCAACCTTCCCATCCTGCCGGTGGCCCTCTAGGCTTCCCAAGTAAGGACTGTCATTTGGATTCCGTTGCTTTTCCCCCTGTCATGGGGAACCTGCACGAAGCGGCCCCGCCTCTCCCCCGTCCCTGAATCTCCCAGAGCCAAAGGAGCTCCTGGGTGGGGAACCCAGGAGGACACGGAGCTCTGGTCTGTTTCTCTGCAGCGTTCCTTCCCTGTCCCGGAGACGGAAAGGCACACGGTGTGCAGGTGCAGAGACACCGTGTCCTTAGGTGGCAGTACCCTAAGGATGGTGAAAACCCCTCCCACTGCTCACCTCGGTCTCTCTTCCTTCTCTCCCTTTTCCTTGTTCAAGGGCCCAGGGTTCCCTCGAACCTGGGGCTTCCATGGTTTCAGGTTTTCCTTCCCTTCCTTTCTCCCAAAGGTCTGGGGAACCAGGGCTCCGTTCCAGCACTTCATGGGGCACCTGGTACTTCTGGCCGTGTGCCCAAAGGCCCCGCAGTTTTTGCACTTGATCTGTGGGTGGAAAGGAAGTGATGTCAGTGAATGAGCTGAAGCCACAGGCAGTGATCCAATGTCAACATTGAGACGGACTGTGAATTCAGAACTGAGTGAGGATTCCAAAGAGGGGACACCGGCATGGGGGCCCTGAAGTGGAGGGAGGGTTCGGTTACGATGTTCCCTCCCAAAGCCCATGTGGCGGAGGAACTCTCAAAGGAAGGACTCAGGGTTCTAGCGGGGACGATCGTGAACCCGATGTCCACAGCACAGCCCAACCTGGCTACACAGGATTCTGAGTGGAAAGGGAGGTTGCTCCCAAGAGTCTCTCCAGGGACCTGTCGGGCCGGGGAGGAGGTCCCAAGCCAGGCCCACCTTGGATGGGAAAAGCAACCCGGGTGGTGCTGGCAGAACTCTTTGGAATCCAACCCAGTCTCTGAGGACCGTGTGACACTCGCCCGCTCCTCCCCCCTCGATACCCAAAAGATTCCAGGGCTAGACGTACCCTGGGATCCTCTTCATCGGGTGGGGGAGCCCTTGGCCCAACTGGGGCCCTCTGCTGCTTCTGGAGGGTCTGGGCTCTCACGAGTCTGTTTGCCCCACTTTTGGGGTCACGACGTGCCATCATCTTCGTCTCCTGGGCGTTTTATGGCCGCCTTGTTCCGGGGTTGATGGTTGGGTCACCTGAATCACACACAAACACACGAAAAGCGATGGTTAGGCACACTGGATATTCACACACCCACAAGAAACCCCCAGCTAATTCCATGACGGTGTGGTCATGAGGAGACCTCACCACCCGTCGGTCAAATCTGTGGATCACAATGTGGTGTGTGCATCCTCAGATATTGTGTGTTCCTCTGCCGTGACCACCTGGTCCAAGAGTAAACCTGGCCTGCCACACGGCCCACGGCCTAGGTATGTGGAGTTGGAGTTGAGATTTCAATCCCACCCAAACAACTGATTCTGGAGACTGGACTTAGGTCTCTCACCATTCACTCCAGTAGAAGACACAATGATTCTCTCTCCCCTGAGGGACAAAAGAATCGAAGCTACAGGGCATGGCCGATGTCACCCCTTGGCAGGTCTGCTTGAAGTCAGGGATAAGGGATGCTTCCTATCATAACTCAAATCGCTACTCTTGCCGTTTCACTAGGCAACTTCCAAACACAAATTCATCGAGAGAAGTTATCTCCCTCTCTACCACACTAGCAGGTGATGGTCTTTCCTGCTCTGTCTTTTTGGCTTTAGCTCCAGCCCCTCTTTATTTATTTTTCTGGTATTTTACACACGCCATACGAATTCATCTAAACAAACGCTGAACAAGTGGCATATGAATCTCTTGCATGGCTAAAGGGCAAACCACCCCTTTTCCAAAGTTCTTTTTCCATTTACCCACCAATTCAGCGTGCTGGAGTACATTTCTTTTTGCATTTCCATCTGGCTCTTATCCCGGGCACGGAGATGGAAATGTTTTCTCGCTTTCTGTTCCAAGAATTACGGATAAGGAGAACACATCCTACCCCATCAGCGAGCCCCAGTGTGATCTGTTTCTTTCACTCTCCTTTGTCTCTTTTCCCCCAACTCCTCAGGGATTAGGCGAAACAAACAGTCGTTCAGGGAAACTTACCTGAAATTACAGGTCTACTTTCTTTCCTCGGCTGGCGCTCAGATGAACAGGTGCGCTGGCGCTCAGATGGGCAGGTGCTGGAGCAGCCCTGCTGGAAGCGGTGCAGCCTTCAGGAAGCCGGAGGAAGGGGCAGAGAGGGACCTTTGCTTTCCAGGCTGCCTTTTATACTGCCTCTGGACCCCTGACGCGAAACGGACCCTAACCTAATCAACTGAATCCCATTACATGACCTGGAAAGCTCTGTTTGCCCAGCCCCCTCTAAGACGATGTTCACTATGGACAGACATTCTAAAACCTACCTGTACAGCCGCAAGCTTTGAAGAATAGATGTTTCCCGTCAGGTATGTACTACTGGTGCACGTACCCCTGTCTTGTTTTACATCTTTTTTTTTTTTTTTTTTTTTTAAACAAGGTGCTAAAATAGACACAGTGTAATTGGACCATATTCACTCTATTTCAACGTAGGCCTCAGTGTCATCAAGGAGGTACACCTTGACATGCAATCTCGGTCGTTATCCATCTTCAGAGCTTCTCCTTCTTCCCCACGGTAAGTGTGTCAGCAGAAAACCCTGACCACACCCTCACGTGTTTTCTCCTCCAGGAGGCCCTTGGAAACCACCGTGAATTGGACTGCACTGGGAAACCCAGATGAAGAACGTCAACACCGCTTTGTCCTTCGGTGCCTGGCTCCTTTTTCAGCTCGTCCTGCGGCTCCAGGCGTTATGCCTGAAGAGTCTCCAGGACACCGGTGGGGCTCTATTTCCTTGGGTCCCGTTGCCATTTCTCTGGATTTGCGAAGATCCAGCGGACTTTCTGTGGAACTCTCTTGTCGGGGAACTTGGGTGCCGCGTCCCCTCATTCTGCTCTTCGTCATCTGCACCTGCACAAGTTAGGGTCCACGTTCCCTGGGCGGGAAGAGACAGGCAGGAGTCAGAATGCTGAACCAGCACACTGGGGGCATTTTCTCACGTGGTCCAAGTGACCCCATGGTCTTCTAGAGCTTTGGAACCAGTCGCGTCCCACTTGACACTACACCCGACTCTCAGTTGCTGAATCTTGTTGGCCCTCCGGCGATCTCCCGTTGGATGAGTTGCACCTGCTGAAACTCGATTCCCCCTGGATTTGCGCTTCATTAATTATTCATGATCAGGTGGGAACGCCTGCTTACATCCCCCTGTGGCTGTTCTCTGAGCTTTCCGGTCACATCCTTTCCTGCCACGCTCTTTGGTTCATTTTGGTCATGCTCCTTCTGCTGTCAGAGGAGCAGAGAGTTGATCTTGTTGATTCTGGATACTGATAGTTTCTAGGTGATCTGGACAACCAAGGTAACGGCCCTCAACGGCGGCGGAAAGGGAGCAGCCATTTGGCATTGCTCAGAAAATCCCACTCAGTTCCCAGGCCTCCTAGATGTGGAATCCTGGTCAGAGTTGTTCCCAGGTCAGAGAACGGAGATAGCCTGTGCATGGTGGGATATCTTTACCTAGAGCTTTCAGTGAGTCTCGACCTCAGCTACTCTTAGGATCGGGGGAGAAGCATGGAAAGGCCCGGTGCTCAGGCATCCGGAAAGAAGACGGGACGAATATTCTACCTCTGAAGTACATCCCAAATCTGGGAGTTTACTTCAGCTTTACTGGGTTCTACTTGGCGAATGAAAGTGTGCCTCGTTCATACGCACATCCGGAAACCACTTCACGGGGGCCGTCACAGTTTGAACCCCACACGTGGCATCGCGTTGAGCCAAATGGGGACTCGTGGTGCAAGCAACGCTCCCCACGTGTTAGCGTGCGTGAGATTCACTTGGTGGAATTTGACTAGGTGCGTGTTGGTAGAGTGGGGCTGAGGTTCTCTTGCCCCTGTGGATGTTTAAGAAGTCACAGGTCCTGCGAAGACCTGCGGTCCCCTCAGTCAACTCTGTTTCGGAGACATAATGACTTGGATTACTGACAAGTCAAGACATTTTCAAGCCCTTGGAAAATCAGTTACACACAAACACGGAATGAAAGTCGAAAGAGAGTACGTCATCTTTTTGAGAATTTTATTCACTTCAAAACAAATTAAGCACACCTATTTCCAACGGCATTCCAGAGCCCAGTTTTCCAGGCTGAGGAAACACCCCAAGAACGCTATGCGCAGAACGCTTCACAGCGTCCAAAACACTGCTGTCAGGGCGGGGCACAGCTGAAGGCCTGCATCTCTCAGGGTTCCCTAACTGTTCCCTGATTCAGCCATCTAGAGAGCAAACACACAGTCATTCCCCAGTTTCCTACTGACATCACAGCGGAAGTCTGACTCCCGCGCGTCGCCGTCACCCAGTTTCTGAGGCAACGAATCACTGGCACAGAAGCTTCTGGTGGCGGGTTTTCGGAGAGCCCTGCGAACTACAATGTCCCTCACCAGAATTCGATGAGGCAGAGTCTCTGCATGTGGTCCCTGCCTGGCCTGGGCTCCAACATCCACAGAAGCACCACAGCCGGGGAGCTTGGGAGTCACCACACACAGTCTGCTCTCTGCTCCGTGCTCCTCAGTCCCACAGACCCCTCCAAGTCACGGGAGCTGGGTGCAATGGAGCCCCGGCCACCTGTAGTCTCACTCCAGGTCAGAATCGCTGTCCTCTGAGGAGGAGGAAACCTGAAGGTCCTCATAGAGGACACTCAGCGGGACAGGAACACAGGGAGCCTCAGACTTCTCTGAGACGTGAGGGCTGTGAGAGAGGAAGTCTCCCGGCTCCTCAGGAGAGGGAAACGAGGGAGCTGTCAGGAGGCTGGAGCTCCACCATCCGTTTTCCAGTCTCCGGAAGAGCATTCTGAGAGGCTGGGCCCCATCGTGGCTGGCCGCTGGGTGATGGGACATGGTGCAGGCCTGGGCAGTAGGCAGGTAAGGTCTGCTGCGCGGAGGCTGCCGGTCGCTGCTGGGCACCTGGGCGGGTGTCCCCCTGCTCTTCTGGGGCGACGGACTTGGTCTGAGTTCGGTTGCAGCTGGCGGAGGTTGGAGAGTCTCCGGGGCCCCCAGCTCACCTCCCTGGATGGCATTTTCGGGCATCTGGAAGGGACCCGTTCTCGGTTTCTTGGGGAAGTTCAGGCAAGCCTGAGTCGGAGCCTGGGCAGGTCTCTTGGCTCCTGGCCTGAAACTGAGATTGGAGCCGAGGCCCAAGCTGTGTGTGTCGGCTGGTGGGCAGGGCTGTGAGGTCACCGCAGGACGTTTGTCTTGTGCCTGGGGGCTGATGACCCGGATCAGGCCGTGGGGCTTGGAGGCAGCCTGGGGAACTTCTCGGCGGCCACCCTGAGGCCTGCTGTGTGTCGGCTTCACCACGACGAGAGGCTCCGGGCCCTGCTGCCTGACTCCCGGCTGAGGGATGTCGGCCACAGCCCCTGTCTCTCGTTCCTTCGGTCGGAGACTTGACGAGGAGCTCGGACTGGCTTTTCTGAGGGGAGACAGCGAAGCCAAGACGGATACCGTGTCAGACATTTTGGTAGCTGAGCCATCAGTGAGGGCAGGGTCCACGCGTGGCCTCTTATTGGCTGTGTGCACCGGCATTGGCCTGCTTGCAACCTGAAAGAAAGGAGACCACACACGTTAGAGGTTCCTCGGCATGGAGCCAACATGGAAATCAACCACATCCAATGACGAGGTGCACACAGCAGGAAATTCTTAATACGGTATGGACAGGCGGTCCTTGGAAGTAGGGACAGATCCTCAACGTGAGTGCTGATCGGGACAAGACCCATGAAAAATGCACTCTCGAGCTATGGTCTAAGAATACCATTTTTCTGAAGACTGTGTCTTGGGCATTCACTGGATCAAAGCGCCTCCACTCAGCCTTCCGTGAAGTGGGACGGACTAATGCCCTTCTGAAGGCAGGTTGGTGGCTCAAGGGTTCCCAGGACGTCTTTTCTGAAAACATGCATGTTCCTGGGGTGAGCCTCCTCCATGTTTGGGGCCCCTGAGGGACTAATTTCCTCAGGCCACTAGGAAGATGTTGTTGGCAGGCTTGCCATCATTGCACGGAGAGAAAGCAACAGCAAATACGGCACCTTCAGATGCCTTCACCTGGAATCAAATGGACCTGGAAGGATCGTGGAGTCCCTGACCCCAAGAAGGCAGGGAAGAGGGGTTCCCCGATCCCCTCACGCACACGGGAACCTGAAAGGAAATCAACCAGGGTGACCTAGAGGAGAAAAAGACCAGGGGCCCAGGGTGACACTCACCCTCAGATAATCACAAGATTCCATGGATGCTTTTCGATTTGGCGGCTGCTTCTCCGGAGGTGTCCCGGAAAAGATCTGGAGGAGAGCCTTCCTCTGCGGGTCTTGTTGCCTGCAGAAGAGAAAAAGTTCAGGCCCTGCCCCCCGGTTCTCCCCAGGAGACAGGGAGAACCCTGGCTGGGGCCCAGTCCCGTTCTGTGTTTTGTGATACATAAATGGAACTTTTGTGCCCTTTCCGCCTCTGCACCTTCCCTCATGTGCCAACCTTCCCATCCTGCCGGTGGCCCTCTAGGCTTCCCAAGTAAGGACTGTCATTTGGATTCCGTTGCTTTTCCCCCTGTCATGGGGAACCTGCACGAAGCGGCCCCGCCTCTCCCCCGTCCCTGAATCTCCCAGAGCCAAAGGAGCTCCTGGGTGGGGAACCCAGGAGGACACGGAGCTCTGGTCTGTTTCTCTGCAGCGTTCCTTCCCTGTCCCGGAGACGGAAAGGCACACGGTGTGCAGGTGCAGAGACACCGTGTCCTTAGGTGGCAGTACCCTAAGGATGGTGAAAACCCCTCCCACTGCTCACCTCGGTCTCTCTTCCTTCTCTCCCTTTTCCTTGTTCAAGGGCCCAGGGTTCCCTCGAACCTGGGGCTTCCATGGTTTCAGGTTTTCCTTCCCTTCCTTTCTCCCAAAGGTCTGGGGAACCAGGGCTCCGTTCCAGCACTTCATGGGGCACCTGGTACTTCTGGCCGTGTGCCCAAAGGCCCCGCAGTTTTTGCACTTGATCTGTGGGTGGAAAGGAAGTGATGTCAGTGAATGAGCTGAAGCCACAGGCAGTGATCCAACGTCAACATTGAGACGGACTGTGAATTCAGAACTGAGTGAGGATTCCAAAGAGGGGACACCGGCATGGGGGCCCTGAAGTGGAGGGAGGGTTCGGTTACGATGTTCCCTCCCAAAGCCCATGTGGCGGAGGAACTCTCAAAGGAAGGACTCAGGGTTCTAGCGGGGACGATCGTGAACCCGATGTCCACAGCACAGCCCAACCTGGCTACACAGGATTCTGAGTGGAAAGGGAGGTTGCTCCCAAGAGTCTCTCCAGGGACCTGTCGGGCCGGGGAGGAGGTCCCAAGCCAGGCCCACCTTGGATGGGAAAAGCAACCCGGGTGGTGCTGGCAGAACTCTTTGGAATCCAACCCAGTCTCTGAGGACCGTGTGACACTCGCCCGCTCCTCCCCCCTCGATACCCAAAAGATTCCAGGGCTAGACGTACCCTGGGATCCTCTTCATCGGGTGGGGGAGCCCTTGGCCCAACTGGGGCCCTCTGCTGCTTCTGGAGGGTCTGGGCTCTCACGAGTCTGTTTGCCCCACTTTTGGGGTCACGACGTGCCATCATCTTCGTCTCCTGGGCGTTTTATGGCCGCCTTGTTCCGGGGTTGATGGTTGGGTCACCTGAATCACACACAAACACACGAAAAGCGATGGTTAGGCACACTGGATATTCACACACCCACAAGAAACCCCCAGCTAATTCCATGACGGTGTGGTCATGAGGAGACCTCACCACCCGTCGGTCAAATCTGTGGATCACAATGTGGTGTGTGCATCCTCAGATATTGTGTGTTCCTCTGCCGTGACCACCTGGTCCAAGAGTAAACCTGGCCTGCCACACGGCCCACGGCCTAGGTATGTGGAGTTGGAGTTGAGATTTCAATCCCACCCAAACAACTGATTCTGGAGACTGGACTTAGGTCTCTCACCATTCACTCCAGTAGAAGACACAATGATTCTCTCTCCCCTGAGGGACAAAAGAATCGAAGCTACAGGGCATGGCCGATGTCACCCCTTGGCAGGTCTGCTTGAAGTCAGGGATAAGGGATGCTTCCTATCATAACTCAAATCGCTACTCTTGCCGTTTCACTAGGCAACTTCCAAACACAAATTCATCGAGAGAAGTTATCTCCCTCTCTACCACACTAGCAGGTGATGGTCTTTCCTGCTCTGTCTTTTTGGCTTTAGCTCCAGCCCCTCTTTATTTATTTTTCTGGTATTTTACACACGCCATACGAATTCATCTAAACAAACGCTGAACAAGTGGCATATGAATCTCTTGCATGGCTAAAGGGCAAACCACCCCTTTTCCAAAGTTCTTTTTCCATTTACCCACCAATTCAGCGTGCTGGAGTACATTTCTTTTTGCATTTCCATCTGGCTCTTATCCCGGGCACGGAGATGGAAATGTTTTCTCGCTTTCTGTTCCAAGAATTACGGATAAGGAGAACACATCCTACCCCATCAGCGAGCCCCAGTGTGATCTGTTTCTTTCACTCTCCTTTGTCTCTTTTCCCCCAACTCCTCAGGGATTAGGCGAAACAAACAGTCGTTCAGGGAAACTTACCTGAAATTACAGGTCTACTTTCTTTCCTCGGCTGGCGCTCAGATGAACAGGTGCGCTGGCGCTCAGATGGGCAGGTGCTGGAGCAGCCCTGCTGGAAGCGGTGCAGCCTTCAGGAAGCCGGAGGAAGGGGCAGAGAGGGACCTTTGCTTTCCAGGCTGCCTTTTATACTGCCTCTGGACCCCTGACGCGAAACGGACCCTAACCTAATCAACTGAATCCCATTACATGACCTGGAAAGCTCTGTTTGCCCAGCCCCCTCTAAGACGATGTTCACTATGGACAGACATTCTAAAACCTACCTGTACAGCCGCAAGC
>NW_027257856.1:0-14018 GCF_043159975.1 Macaca nemestrina
TCTGTGTAGACACAGAACTGGGCCATCCAAGTCCGACTTTCCAAAGCCTCACAGTAGACAGGGGCAGGCCTTATTAGTTCTGCTTTGCACACGGGAAAGTGAGTCTGGGAACCTGGAAGGGACTGGCCAGAGCTGCCCAGGTGACCACAGGTGCCTGGAGGCAAGCCAGGCATGCAGCCCGGGGTCTGCATACCTGCTCCTGAGGGGCCTGAGCCCTCCCTGCCCCAGGGAGCCACGTCCTCACACCTGCACCTTTGGCCTGCACCCAGGGGACCAGTGAACGAGCGCATGGCCTACCACGGCTGGCCGCCCTGCACCACCGGCTGGGCCATGGCAAGCTGGTGGAGCACTTATACCTCAAGGCCCTGTAGCTCTGCAACTCGCTGCTGGAGTTCGACGAGGAGACCGTCTACTACGTGAACATGTATCTGGTGCTCGGTGACATCATCTTCTATGACCTGAAGGTGGGTGGCAGGGGTAGGGCACGGGGTGTTCCCAGACCCCTTGGAGTGGGATCTCCACCCACACCCCAGAGGCCTGGGTTCCAGCCTTCCTTAGGAATGGCCCAGTGGCCTCCCTGGAGCTCTGCACCCAGCTGGAGGAGCCGGCAAGGTTAGCAGATACAACCAAGCTCCCAAGATGGCCAGGCCCCACCCTCAAGAACTCAGTCTCAGCCAGGGAGGCTGACACATGAGTGGGCAATGGTGGCCTCTGGGTAAAGAAGGAGGATTGTAGTCAGGGGGGCCCTCCTGGAGGAGGTGACACCAAACTGAGTCTTGACAGTCAAGTGTCAAGTTGCATTTAACAAATAAAACAGGGTCGGGAGAAGGACATTTCAGAGGACGGCATCATCCTCACACTGAATCCACGTTGCAAGATCCAACCCAAATCCTGGCGCCTCCTCTAGGAAGCCTGCCCAGGGTGCCAGCCTGCACTGAGTAACTCCTTCCTGGAGTCCCGAGACACCTTGAATCTTCACACCACCCAGGAAGGGTTGGGTGGGACCCCAGTGTCTTACCATTGGGTTCACAGACAGGGAAACCCCAGCTTAGGGCAGGTGTAGTGGGGCGGGGGCCCAGCCAGCCAGGCTGAGACCTTGCTGGGTCGGGTCTGTCTTGAGGGGAGGTGTTGTGCTCCCTCTGCCCCCAGCCCTGCAGGGGTAGAGAGCTGGGACTGGCAGACTCAGACCTGGGGTGTCTCCACCCCTCTGCCCAGCAGGCACGACCCCTCCTCAGCATCGCACCGGCACCTCGTCAGTGCTCCTTAGGGGCTGAGAGGCCAGGGCACTCCAGTCCAGGGGCCAAAATCTTGGGGGCCTTAGAACAACATGAGGAGCTGGGGCAGCCCTAAGACCCTGCCCCGTATCCCCCACCACAGGCTTGGGGCTGCCCGGGAGGCCCTTGCCCAGTGCTGGCGACACCTGGTGATCAGAAGTGGTCCCTGTGGCCTCCCAAGTCCCAGCCAGACAGGGAGGTGCCAGGTGTCAGACCCAGAGGGACACTGCTCACTGCCCAGGGTCTCTCCTGGGACCCAAGGGGACCGACCTCCCAGAAGAGGCCTTTATCTCACTTGGTCAAGCCTGCCGCCCACTCCCCCTGTCCAGGAGAAAGGAAAGGGCCAAGTAGTACCTGAAAGGCCAAAGTCCACGGTTGGGGTCGAGGGGCAGAGGCCTCCTTCACCTCCTTCCCATGCACAGCCCTCTGGGCCTCATCGTGACTATGCTGTCAGCGCAGGCCAGCTTCCCACAGGGAGGCCCCCTCAGAATTCCCCAAGGGCGGCTGTCTTTCCAAGGCTATACCCTCCTCCTTGTATAGGAGACCCTGGACCCAGGGCCCAGAGGAGTGGGAGAAAAAGCCGGGCTGCATGGGGCCTGGAAGGCTGGCAGAGAAGCAGAGGTAAATGGGCATCTTTGCCGATTGCCTCTAAAATGGGGTCCCCTTTAGTCTACATGTGAGAGTGAGCCCTGGAATAGGGTGGATTAGATGTGTCCTGGCTCAGCCTGCTGCTCACAGCTGCTTCACACACTACAGGCACATGGAAATGCACACGCAAATGCACATGCACACACAGGCGCCCACACACAGACACGTGCACACACACAGGCACACAAACACGCACAGGCACACACACAGGCACACGCAGAGACATATGCATTGGCTGGCTCCTTCCTGTTTAGTTGGGAAGCCCCCACCCCTTCAGGAAGCCTTTGCCTTCCATCCCCGGCTGAGTCTGGGGTCTCCTGGGCTTCCCTCTGCCACAGCCCGGGACACCCTGTGTGGTCAGTGTTCACTCCCAGGTCCCTCAGACTGGGATCAAGGACGTTAGGCTCAGCCACACACCCAGCACAGAGTCCAGTGTTCGGCTGGGCGGGGGCCATTGGATGAGCATTGGCGGTGACTCGGGGCCTTCTCACGCCCCTGCTCTGTGTGTGGGGCGGGGCAGTGAGGGAATGGACTGCTGCGTCTTGGACTTTCTCATTGGCCCTGGGAGCCATCTTGAGATGGCAAAGAGGAACAGGCCAGGCATGGGTCTTAGAGAGGTTCCTTGGGTGACCCCCATGTGGAAGAGGTGCCTGGGGAGAAGCCGGGTGGGGGATGGGAGGGTCAAGGAGGAGGTCTGGGAGACGGCATCCCAACCCAGGGATGGTGAGTTTGAGCCAAAGATGCATTGAAAACAGGAGTGGATGTCTGGGGAGTCACACTCCATCAATATTTCAGGGATCATTGCTAGGGAGGACACCTGTGAGATGGTTTTGTACCTGGCCTGTCCCGTGGAGGGCCTGGAAATGGTCAGTATGGACAGGGGCCAGAGGGGAGCCTGGGTCACTCAACGCTTTGCCCCTGCTGTGGCTTGGAGCCACGAGTCCTGCATGGAACTGTCAGAGCAGGCAGGATCTGCCCTGACCTCAGCCCATGGGGAAAGCAGCCACTGCCTACAGAAAGGGTGGCACTGGGGCAGGAGGCTTGGGGTGAGTGGGGCATAGGGACAGTCAGGAAGGCTTCCAGGGGTGTCAGGGTCATCCCCACCTGCAGCTGAGACCACAGCAGTGTCACAGGCTTCGGGGCTCATGGGGTGAGCCAGCATTGGCTGGACATGTGGAATGACCTGGAGCCAGGAACGGCCTCTGGGAAGACGGGCTCTGAGTCCCCCTTTTGCTGAGCATGGCCTGTCCCCTTCAGGACCCGTTTGATGCAGCCGGGTACTACCAGCTGGCCCTGGCAGCCGCCATGGACCTGGGCAACAAGAAGGGCACAGCTGAAGACCTACACGTGGCCGGCCACCATCTCCCACAACTTCCTCCTGGACCGTGAGAAGTTTATCCTCTTCTACCAGAAGGCCAGGACCTTCACCACAGAGCTCAACATCCGCAGGGTCAAACTACCTCCTCTGCCACTCTGCGGGTGGGCCCCCTGGTTGGCCCTCAGCCACCCTCGCTGAGGACAGCATCCAAGGGAATGGGTTTTGTGCAAGAAGGATGGTCTCCTGCCTCTCCTGGTGTCTCCGTGGCTCATTTTCTGGGAAATGGAGGCATGAAAGCAGGGTTCAAATAGCAATTAATGTTTTTTTTGCAATAACATACCGAAGTCCCCAGGGCACCCTTCTCTGTGTGCTTCCTGGGCTGTGTCTACGGGCCAGCTCCTTCCCTGGCCAGCTCCTTCCCTGGTGACAGCTCTCTGATCTTGGGGATGAGAAGGACCCTGAGTCCAACAGACCTGGCCAGGTCACCATGAGCCTCGGTTTCCTCGGCGGCCAGATGGGAGATGGTGGTGGAACTCCCTGGGCAGCTCCCTGCTCTCCCTGCTCAGAGCTCTTACTGTACGTCTCGTGCCGCCGTTGCCTTTAACCTTCAGGCCACTGTGATCGGATGTGGGGGATGCTAGTGTCCCTGTTCACCATTGAAGAAATAGAGGCACAGAGAGGTTAGGTGTCTGGCCCACCGTCACACAGCAAGTAGGGGCAGACACGCAGAGCCCAGTACACTGACCACCACACCACCCTGCCAGCCTGTAGCCTGGATGGTGTCCCCCATTGGGACCCAAAGTCAGCTCCTGGACCTCTCTTGTGGTGTCAGGAGAGCCACAGGCCAGTGAGGGTGGCGACGGGGATCCCTAACTCAGTGTCCTCTGCTCTCAGACTTGGTTGGGCCGAGCCTGGCCAGTCCCACCTCTGGCCACTGGTCAGCCCTGCAGGAAGTGAGATGCAGGGATCTCCGCCTGTGTAGACGCTGCTACCCAGTATTGAAAGCCTTATCTGGGCTGACCCCAGCCATCCCCACATGCCCCTCCCCTTCCGGCCCCTGGCCCTCATCCTAGTCCCAGGAATCCCAGGTTTTCCTTCTTGGAATCTCTTGGCCCCAGGGAACACGGCTCACACGGTCTCTTTACCAGTTTACGCAAGAAAACCGAGGTTCAGAGACTATGGGTGTCCCACGTGATTCTCACATACACTGCACTCTCCCAGGCCCCTTTTTTACACACTTTAAATGAGGTGACTTTCACATCGCATGCAATTAACTATTTCAACGCAATTAATGTGGTGGCATTTGTGCATTCACAGTCCTGTGCAACCACTCTCGCCATCTAGTTTCAAAATGTATTCATCTCCCCAGAAGAAACCTCCCATCCTCACTAAGCAGTTACCCCTCCTTGGTATCTCCCAAGCCCCTCCTTTAACGGAAGGGGAAACTGAGGTCCGGAGAGAGACTTGCCAGTGGGCGGAGCTCTGATAATAAGGAATCAGGCACCCATCTGCTGGTTCAGTCCTGGGTTGGTTTTCCACCCAGCAGAGGTGACAGAATCAAGAGGTTCTGGGACCCCATGCTTGCAGCCAGAGCCCTACCCTGAGCCTCCCCACCAGGGGGCAGCAGAGAGCTTTCCAGAACCGGCCGTGGGGCTGGCGGGAAGCTGCAGCTCAGAGCTGCTGACAAACCTCATGTAGACCCCAGATCGCCGTCTCTGTGGGTTGGGCTTGGGAATTGGAGAGGAGGCCGCATGATTGGAAACGTGAAGACAGCACGGCCTGGCTGGAGCAGCTGGAAGCGCCGTCACGTTGACTGAGGACACAGACCTCCTGCCTACTGGGCCGGGCCTGCAGCCATTCTTCTCGGGGTGGGGCCGCCAGGTCCGGGTTGCTCTTGGTCCCCGACCTGCCTCAGAGTCTGGGGAGCTTTGGAACTGTGCCTCCCCATCTCCACCCACCCTGACTGGTGCCATGAGGGGCCTGGATCCTGGGATCCTGTTCCTCTTGGGCAGCAGAGACTGGGGGACCAGAGGAGATGATGGGTCTTCAAGCCCCACATTCAAACCCCAGCCCACCACTGACAGTCTGGGGGTTCGGGATGAGGGAGTTGATGTCTCTGAGCCCCAGTTTTGCCATCACTAAAATGAGGCCGACATACTGGGGCAGAGTGCCAGTCCCCGGGCTAACAGAGACCTGTTTCCTACTGAAAATACCTCTTACTTCTAGGAACAGCTCCAACAACCACACTAGAGAACACTCTACCCAGGCCAACTTGTCAGAGGCACGTGAACCAGAGCGACTCCATCTTGAATGGGGGCTGGGTAAAGGGATGCTGAGACCTACTAGGCCGCATCCCAGGAGGCTAGGCATTCTTAGTCACAGGATGAGATAGGAAGTCGGCACAAGATACAGGTCATAAAGACCTTGCTGATAAAGCAGTTTGCAGTAAAGTCGGCCAAAGCCCACCAAACCCAAGATGGCCACGAGAGTGACCTCTGATTGTCCTCACGGCTCATTATATGCTAATTACAATGCATTAGCTGCTACAAGACACTCCCACCAGCGCCACGACAGTTTACAGATGCCATGGCAACATCTGGAGGTTACCCTACGTGGTCTCAGAAGGGAGGGCAGAAACTCTCAGTTCTGTGAATTGCGCACCCCTTTCCTGGAACACTCATGAATAGTCCAAAACTTGTTTAGCATATGATCAAGAAATAACCATGAAAATGGGCAACCAGCAGCCTTTGGCACCACTCTGCCTATGGAGCAGCCATTCTTTCTTTTCTTTTTCTTTTTTTCTTTTTTTTTTTTGAGATGGAGTCTTGCTCTGTTGACCGAACTAGAATGCAGTGGCGTGATCTTGGCTCACTACAACCTCCACCTCTTGGGTTCAAGCGATTTTCCTGCCTCAGTCTTCCTAGTAGCTGGGATTACAGGCACCTGCCACCACGCCCAGTTAATTTTTTGTATTTTAGTGGGGACAGGGTTTTGCCATGTTGGACCAGGCTGGTCTCGAACTTCTCACCTCAGGCGATCCACCTTCCTCGGCATCCCAAAGTTATAGGATTACAGGAGTGAGCCGCTGCGCCCAGCCAGAGTAGCCATTCTTTTATTCCTTTTCTTTCCTAATAAACTTGCTTTCACTTTATGGACTCGCCCGGAATTCTTTCTTCTGTGAGATCCAGGAAACCTCTCTTGAGGTCTGGATCGGAACCGCTTTCCAGTAACAAACTTGCTTAACCTCTCAGACCCTTCGTCTCTTCATCTGTAACCAAAGACAAAGCCTCCCACGAGGTTCCAAAAGTGTGGAGAGAATGCATGGGAAACGAGGGGCACAGAGTTGGTGTGCAGAACCAATATCACAGACTGGGTGTCAAGCCACTGTCATACTGGAAGTAATATCATGCTCTCCCCCACAAGTTATGAGGAACAATATCATAGGGGGGTGTGTACCTTCTCCGGTAGTGGGAGTAGTATCATCATCTCTTCCTTTAGATGACAGAAACAATATCACAGGTAGGTGTACACCCCGTGTGTTTTTGGAAGCAATGTCACTCTCTTCTTCTAGGTTTTACGATTCATATCACAGGTGGGGTGTACACCCCTTATTATATTGGATGGCGTCTCATCCTCTTTCAACCTGTATCTTTAGAACAATATCCCATGGGGGTTGTATATCTCTTCAATATTGTTAGTAATACCATCTTCTCCTTTCCTGGATATAAGAAACAATATCACAGGAGGTGTGTACACCCCTTGCAATGTTGGTAGTAATATCATCTCTCCCCTGTGGTTATTAAGGACAAAATCCCAGGGTGGCTGTACGGTTCCTACTTTATTGGGAGTAATATCATCCATTCACCCCCTGGATATCAGGAACCATATCACAGAAGAGGTGTCCACCCCCTTCGATATTATCACCCATGTCATATTCTTCCCGCCTGGATATTAGGAACGATACCCCGGGGTTGGGGGCGGTGTACACCCACTGCGATATCGAAAGTAAAATCAGCCTCTTTCCCGCTGGATATTAGGAACTCTATCACAGGTGTGGGCGCACCTTCTGGGATATTGGGAGTACTATCAGCCTCCACACTGCTGCATATTAGGAACAACATACAGGGGGCAGGGTGGTTACACCCCCTGTGATATTGAGAGCAATATTCTGGTCTTACCCCTGTACATTAGAAACTACATCACAGGGGTCTGTACACCTTCAACGATATTGGGATTCATGTTATCCTCTCCCCCACTGAATGTCAAAAACGATATCACATAAAGGTGTACACCCCCTGCGATATGGCCAGTAACATCATCGTCTCTACCTTTGGATACTAGGAACAACATCACGGAAGGTGTGTACACTCCACTGCAATATTGGGCATAATGTTATCCTCTCTTCCCCTGGATATTAGAAACGATATCCCTGGTGGAGGGAGATGGAGTACATTAAGAACAACATCACTGGGTGGGTGTACTCCCCCTGCGATATTGGGTGTAGTATCATCCTCTCTTCCCTAGGATATTAAGAATAATATCACAGGAGGGGTATACAGCCACAGTCCCTGTGTTATTGGGAGTAATAGTGTCTTCTCCCACTCTAGATATAAGGAAAAATATCCCAGGGTTTGTGTACATCCCTTGTGATATTGAGTATATTGTCATCGTCACCCAACATGGATATTGGGTGCAGTGTCTCAGGGGGGTGTACACCTTCTTCGATATTGGGAGTAATATCATCCCCTCCCCCACAGGATCGTAGGCTAAATATCGAAGGGGTTTTACCACTCGTGCGATATGGGCAGTAATATCATGCTATCCCCACCTGGATGTTAGGAACTATATCACAGGCCGCTATACACTTCTTGGCATATTGGGAGTCTTATCATCCTCTCCCATCTTGGATATTATGAAAAATATTAGAAACGAGGTGTACACCTGCTGAGATATTGAGAGTAATATTATGCTCTCCTCTTTGGGATATTAGGAACAATATTGCAGGAGGTGTGTGCAAACCCTGCGATATTGGGAGTAATATCATTCTCTCCCCTTGAATATAAGAAACAATATCACAGGAGGATGTACTCCCCCTGTGATACTAGGAGTCATATCATGTTGTTTGGAACAATAGCACAGTGGGTGTGTAAAATTCCTGCGATATTGCCACTAGTATTATCTTCTCCATCCCAGGATATAAGGAACAATATCACAAGGTGATGTACACCCCTGTGATATTGGGGGTAATATATTCCTCTTCCCTGCTGGCTTTTACTAATATCTTCCTCTCCCCGGCTGGATGTGAGGGAAAATATCACAGTGGAGATCCACGTCCCTTGCGATATTGGGAGTAATATCATCCTCTCGAACTCTAGATAGAAGGAACAAGATGATCGAAAGGATGTACACACACTGCGGTAGTTTCAATAATGTCATCCTCTACCCCCTGGTTATTAGGAAAAACATCATAGAGGAATGTACACTTTCTGCAATATTGGGAGTAATATCATCTTCTCCCTGCCGGATATGAGGAACAAGCCTATTAATTATTAATAAATATAATAAAAATTAGTAATCATCGACATTAATAATGACAAAGATACTAAATATTAATACTGATTCAGAATATTAACGATGAGTATTAATTAATAATATTAACACTATTAATAAAATAATGATATCAACAATTAATCTTACTTAAATCAATACTAAGTGATGCTGGCAAAAAACAATAATATTAAAAATTAGTAACATTAATAAATTATATAATTATTAAAAATTTTTGTCATCCATCATCTATTTAAAATAATTATCCATATTAATGGTAAAATATTAATAGTATTATTGATAATTATTACAATCGATTCTTGATGTTTAAGAATTATATCACTGTTTCCTGAGCAATACACTGAAGGTGTACACCCGTCTGTGAAAGAGTTCATTATTTCCAGAGGGGGAGACGATATTACTCACAATATCTTAAACAGGCTATGAGTCCACCATGGCTCCCAATAGCCAAAGGGAGGAGAGGGGGTGGCTATTGGGCCCCACCTCGCGGGGCCTCTGCAAAGCCTCTACCTGGGCTTCAGCTCCCACCCCGGCACCCTCCAATCTTTTCACACAGACTGGAGAGCTATCTATAAAAAACATTCATCTGATCCATTGAAAACTCTTTGCTCACTTCAAGTACACGTCAAGCCTTTCTCGAGATTCCCTGCTCCGCCTGGTTCTGACACCAGGTCCCGCTCTAGCTCCAGCCACCCCAGGTCCTCCTGGGGCCTCTGGATATGCTGGCCGCTGTATGCATCACATTCAGGCACAGTGATGGGCGGGAGAGCGACCCCCAAAGGAATCCCGGTCCCAATCCCTGGAACCTGGGACTGTTCCCTCATGCGGTGATAAAGGTGAATTCTGAGGACAACCCAGGTGGGCCCTAAGTGCCACGACCTGCATCGGCAGATGAGGGGTGCAGAGGCTGAAGGCCCTGGAGCAGGATGCTGCACACCCACATGGGAGGAGGCGGCGCCAGGGAACAAGGCGTGCAAGGCCCGCATCTCTGCGCACCTGAATGGGCCACGAGGGCCTCTCCTGGAGCAAACACTCTGGTCTCAGTCCATGGCTCCTGCCCTCCAGAGCTGTGGGAGAGTGAGTATTATTTTCCAGCCCCAGGTGTGTGGTCAGGGTCTCAGCGGCCACGGGACACACACAGGCACCTTCCTCAGCTCTGACCCAGAGGGAAATGTCATTTCCTCAGGAAAACGCCGCCTGGTTTCTAGGAGTGCAAAGTTCCCTCTGTCAGGGGCTCTCGGGGCACCCCATGTCCTCTCTTCATAGAAATCAACCCGGTGTCTCTCCCTGCAGTTACCTCGTGGTTATTTCACTTGCAGTCCGCACTAGGCTGCAAATTCCATGAGGGCAGGAACTGTGGGCTAGGCTTACACCACTGCACCATCAACAGGACCCGGCCGAGCCCAAACAGCAGGCGCTCAAGAAATACTTGTCTCTGAATGACATAAGCACAGTATTCCTCAGCCAGTCGTCTGTCCGTCCGTCCGTCCGTCCGTCCTGGTCAAGGGCTGATCCTGCAGGATTCCCTAACCGGCCTCCATGGGACTCAGCCAAGAGTAAAAACATGAAGTGGGGGTGTGGACTTGAGACTGGGAGCCACATGAGAGTCTGTGCATGAGAGTTTAACACCCACTGGGAAATTTTCACTTGAGTACCTCGGATGAAATTTAAAAGCGCACTTTGTTGAATAAACATAGGCTTGATTAAACCATTCCAACCTATACTTCGTTTTTTGACAGATTCTTTTCTTCCCAAAATAATTGGTTGATGTATTCAAAACTGAATACGGGCTCTAGTTAGAGGGCCACTTTGCATTGTGTAGAAGCCGAGATGGGGAGAGAAACAGGCAATGGGAAGAATTCCCGTCTTTGTGCTTAGGAAGGACGGAGGACAGAAACCCGTCAAGGGTCCAAAGAGCCCACAACTGCCTTCTTGAAGGGCCAGTGTAGAATTCTGAGGGTTTCACTGTTCCACCTGTACTGGGTGGGTCTCTAATTGCGATCTAAGACTTAAGATGCCGTAAGGCTTTAAGACTTGCCCTTTGTCTTAGAGAATCCTGGGCATGGGAAGGAAAATGTGGGTGGGGCATCAGGATCCCCAGAGGCACAAAGCCTCATGGGTTATTTTTCCAACTGAATCTCCCCCGCAGCCCATCCTGAGGTGGGGAATTACTGTCACTCATTCAAAGAATGACATCCATCACTTAATAGCAAAAGAATTCTGCAGGCAAAGCAGCTCTCCCAAGAGGCTGATTTGTGCCCGAGAGTGTCTGAGTTCTGGTCCCGCCAGGCTGCTGCTGTGGGTGCGTGGAACAGCGCAGCCCTGACACCTGAGCCACGCCCACGACCGTGTGCTCCTCTCAGTGTAAACGCAGTGACAGCTGTGATGGAAGAATCCGCCTTTGCTGGAGCTTAGATACAGCTTTCCTGAACTCTCTCCTCATTACCTAGATGGCATCTGAAGCCTGAATTAGCTTCTAAAAATAGCAAGTCACTCCAGCCGTGACTCGGGCAATTAGTCAAAGTAGCACTGACAAGAAAAAGGCCGATCCCAAGCATGGCCCTGCGTGGACAGCAGCTGTGAGTGGCACTCGTCAGGCAGAGCCTGTGACCTCAGCCATTCTTGCCACACAATGGGATGCGCCTGGCAGATACAACCCCCTGAAAGGGCACACACACGATCCTGCTAGGAAATTCCCCAAGGAGTCCCATGGGAGCGAGAGCCCCAGGCTACAGTTCAAACATCACCAGCACTTTGCTCTGTGGGTGTAAAGAACTATAAATTGGTGGTGAAAGATAAGGTGGCGTTTGCTACAGCGTTAAGGTAGAAAAAAGCCACTGACTTCTCTTTGAGAACCACCTTGCTCTGTGAATCTGCAGGGAGACCAGTTTTCCCATGACTGGTATCCCTCACGACAGCCGAGCCTCTACTGAAGTCGGTGGCCAGACGGGGCAGGGGGTGGGGGTCCCGCCCCTGCTACAGCAAGGGACCTGCAGCAAAGCACAGCCGCTGGCCGGGGTAGTGCTGCGCCGCATGTGTGGACATCTACAAGGTGCTAAAGGAGAGCGAAGCCAGCGATGGCTGGAACCCAATGGCATTCAATGAACAGGGGTCAAGCACGGGGCCCAAGAAAGTCCAGGGAACGAGTCGGGGCCAGCCTCTGCAAGGGAACTGGGCCAGCACAGCACCAGGGAACGCAACAAGGAGAAGTCCAGGAGAGAGATGGCCCTCAGCTCGAGTGTGAGGCACAGGAGGCTGCAGCCGACCTCACGGCCCCTCTGCTCCCTTCCCTGCACTGGAGGTCAGTTCTGAAGAACCCAGAACAGAACTGCTGTTTTCCGAGGTTCTGTGCCAAGCTGAACTAAGGAGTCTCCAACAGGGCTGGGAGTTTTCACCGCAAACTCCGGAGGTGGTTTGGACGTGAACATCTAAGGTAAAGGCCAGCGGCTGCTCTTCAGAAGGCACCAGGCAGCCAAACCACTGACATGACCCTACTTGCCAAGATGGCCACCGTCCCGTCTGCAGCTGAGTGAGGACCCTCTCTGCAGCAAAGGCCTGTGGAACTCCCACAGGTCCTCATGTCCAGTTCATGACCATAGAGGTGGGTCAGCTTATCAGGGACCGGAGGGGCCACCATGCGGGTGTCAGCACCATGCCCATGACCGGCAGGATCCACTCCTCCCAAAGCACATTTTGGTGAAGCTACCTGCCCAGGAGGGCTTGCTTTCAGCTCTCTCAAGAACCTCTCGTCTCACCAGGAAGGCTGTGGTTCCAGGCAGCGGCCCCCAGTGGACACGGCTGTGTCCCAGAGCTCGTACATACCAGGCACTCAAACCCCTTTCTGCAGGCTCCCACAGCTGGCCCTGCAGCCTCGCTAGTCAACGCAGGCAGGAGAGGCAGGCTCCAGAGAAATGGTGCTCACCGCTCCCCTAGTCTAGGTGCGATAGAGACAAGACCCCAAGGACTGAATATATCATCTCACTTTTAATCAATAAAGACAGATTCTCCCTAAGGCAGAGAAGCTGCAAAATTTACCCTGTTCTGGCCAGTGTGACCGACATAAAGTCAAGCTAATAAAGAGTGGGGGTGGGGGGTGGAGAAGAGTAATAATAAATCTGGCTCATTCTTAGCACAGAAGAAACAAATTGCTAAAATAAGTGAAAGAAAGCAATGGGAGGAAACGGGGTTCTCTTACCCAGACAACAGCATTCAGGCCAGTGTCAGCACCCAGGCTTATTTCTGTGCCCGGGACATTGTTGCTGATCGTGGCCGGCACCACACACAGGGGGATGCAAAGCTCCTGGCGGCGGCCTCACACCTCGGCCATGTCGCACGCGCTTTTGTAAGCCTGAAGCAGCAGGGCCAAGCGGTTAGCGGGGGGTGCCGGGTGCTCACCTGCCAGCCCCAGGGCCTGCGCTGCGGTCCAGGAAGGGACAGAAGGGGCCTGAATCACCAGGGGAAGCCGGTTCATGCGGGTCAAGGGGCCGAGGGGAGCTCTGGAGGCCGTGCGGTAGCAGGACAGGCCTCAGCGACACAGGGGGCTGCCTGGGCACAGCCCAGGTCCTCGTGAAAGGGGAGGCCTGCAGGCAGCACAGCAGGGTGGGTGTGAGGCAGGCAGCGGCGCAGGTTGTAGGCAGTGGCGAGTTAGTCACGAGCGGGACAGCTCAGCTCTTGGCATCTAATCGTGGGTAAGGGAGGCCAGGGCGATCAGCAGGTTGAAAGGCAAAGCCAGTCCTATAGCTTTCTGCAGGCAGGCCACGACCAGTGGGATGGGGCCCACAGCTGTAAGGACCACACCAAGTGACAGCCTTCATCGTGCAGAGGCAGCCTCCACGCTCAGGCAGGGAAGGAGGCATGCAGCTGGATTACCGGTGGGCCACACTCAGCCCCACGCCACATCTCTGCTCACCAGCAGGAAGCCACACACAAAGCCACACAGGCGAGCAAGAGCCCGAGTTGCTGCTCTGGGGTTCCACTGGGAAATGGGTTCTGGTGTCAAAAAGGGGAGCGGTTCCGAAGCCCATGTGCACCGGGGTTTTCCAGACTCCACCTCAACGTGATAACCAAGGTAACAGCAGGACAGGTCTACACGCTCACTGTTCCCACCTCCAAGCGGCCCCACACAGCAAGGTATTTTTGTCATCCACTTGGCGGCAAAACCAACTGTTTATGGACTTGGACTTGTCCCTCTTACTGTGAATATCCCCACA